>NC_061819.1:31762637-31770137 GCF_019202785.1 Penaeus chinensis | reverse complement strand
TATCACAGAATATTGTTGTTACCGGAGGGGCAGGGAGCTCTGGACACGGGGTTAGATTGGTGACTGTTGTAATCCCAGACAGAGGAGGTCAGATTGGAGGGCGAGGCTGAACAGTGACTGGCTGTTCAAGCAGGTGGATGAAGACGGGCGAGTTCCGGCAAATGCAATGAATGCGAAATGAGAAAATATTTACAATGAATGCGAAATTTGGATGTACAGGTAGAGGATGAAAGTGGCGGATGTACAGGGGAAATTGACGTGTTAGCAAAATGGAGGAATGTTGGAAAATTTGGTGAACTGAGGTAACAGGGAATGTGAAGTATGGCTGGTGGCTAGGAATTAGGCTGTCCGATTAGGATTCAGGGCAGAAGGGTCATCAGTCATTATGCTTTGGCGAAAGCTGAGGGACTTATGCCCGTGGGCGTGGTAGTGAAACAGCGATGAAAGAATCAAACACAGAAGTGTTGGCGCTGGGCAGGCGTTGGCAAGGGTCACTCGTCGGCGCTGAACGGCCAAGTGATCCGCCGTCAGACTGTCACGCCGGGTACCAAGGACCTTCCCTGCCTGGCACAGGCGCCGACGGACGCTGGGCCGATTTCTCTGGCCTCTTGGAAGCCTTTCTTACTCGGAAAGCGGTCGCTCACTCGCGTCCACTGTCGATTGTGGAAGCGCGAGGCCGCAGCGTCATCGCAGCTCCCACTGCTTTCACAGCTGCGAGATAAACGTTATCTTTCGTAATGCACACGGAGTCTAAATCCTGGAAGTCATCATCCTCATCTTCATCTCTTTCTTGTTCATTTCCATCATTATCTTTTACATTTACGTATTATTCATCCATCGTCTTCTTATTCACTTTCACTCATACCTCCTTCTTCTTATGATGATGATTATTAGTAATAGTAATAGTAGTAGTAGTAGTGTCATTATTATAATTATTATTATTATTATCATTATTATTATTATTATTATTATTATTCTCTTTTAGCATGTCCTTTATCTTTATCTTCTAGATTTTTATATTCTTTATCTTCTTCTTTTTTTTCCTTTTCACCGTCATCTTCATTATCATCCTATTATTATTATTATTTTCTTTACATTCACCACTATCATCTTTATCTCCTTCATCATTATATTTCAAATCTTCATATTTTGCACCTTTTTTCACCTTCTATATCTTCTTCTTCCTCTTCTTCCTCTTATTCGTCGTTCTTCTTCACAATCATCATCCTCATCCCCGCCATTATTATTATCATTGTCACTACCATTGTCATCAGTATCATCATTATTATCATTATCATTATTATAATTATCATTATCGTTATCATTATTAATTTCATCATCACCACCATTATCCTCATTATCATCATCATCATCATCATGACCATGGTCGTCATTACCATCATTATCGTTATTGCTGCCATTATTTTTATCAGTATTGGCAGTACTGATATCACTGTCCCGTTTGATAAGCTCAGACTTTTTACCCCGCATGTTAATCATCGTGGCCCTGGGGTTGGCATTAGTGACGACGCCGCGTGACAGTGTGGCTCCACCAAATATCTTTTTTTCATGGGATGCCAGATAATACGATAATCGAGTTGAAAAGGTACAGGTTTTGAGCAGCATTTGATATACTTTTAACTGAAACTATTTTTTGCGCTAGATATTATAGAATTTTAGAATAATTGGCCCAAGTAAATTGTAGTTTACCAAAGATAATAGAATGCATTTTCTGTACGGATGTCCTGTGTGATTATACCTTGCAGTGATACGCCCTTGTTCTTTCGTTGGGCGTCACACTTCAAGGCCATGGCGAGATTTGATCACTAGTTTAGGTTGTAAAATGCCTGTCCATGTGTATGTTTACATTTAATAGATTGTGCATGTGTTTAGATTTTGCACACTGTTACTTGTATGGATTCCGCAGTTTCAAGGGATTCGTATGTACGAGTGGACGCACTACACTTTGAGTGGGTTCGTAAGTGTATGCGGGAAGGAAGTGAACAGCTGGTATGAAATTGTGATGCATTGCGTGAATTATAACTTTGTAGCATTGCCAGTGCCATCCATACATACAGGTAAAGGCATGATGTGTATGTTTGTTTTGTCACGGATAAAATTTGCATGACCGATTGCTTCCCGCCAGTTCGGTGATCATTGTGACCTCAGCCTCACGACCCCTGGCTGCCTCCTCCTTTTACTCGAGTGCGTCTCCCCCTTCGCATCCGCCTCGCCCGCCAGCGGCTCGCGTGCAAGCAGCAGCAGCAGCAGCAGCAGCAGCAGCAGCAGCAGCAGCAGCAGCGTAGAAGCCTTACTGTGACGCCATCTTGTTTCGCCGCCTCGCCGGCTGCCAGGGTTAAGAAGCTGCCATGCATTCGCACATCTGAGCCCGTTTCGTTTTGTTTCTCTCCCTTCTTATTCACGCCCAAAGTATTCATCTTCTGTGTTCATCTGTGCAAGGCAGACGATTTGTTTTATCATCTATCACATGATTTAATGACATGGCATTTTGCTATCTATATTAATTACCAAATTCGGTTCCATTTCCGTAGATTGTGTCTGATAACGAGGTATTTTCGTCTGAATCAAATGATAGAAATATCAACGGTGCTCTTACTCCTGTCTGTCTTGCTTGTTCTCCCGGTATTCCCATTTCCCTTGACACACCATGAAGTTAGCCTCGGGCCTGCGCATTCGTACCCCAAGTCCTAATAAGCGCCGGTTCCTTCCCTTGCTCCAACTTCTAGCCTTCCGGACACGCGCCTCAGCCCTCCCGTTTCTCCATTCCTTGGGATCCGCCTGGCATTCCCGCCTTGCGCCTACCACTGCCCCTGACCTCCGGTTCAGTTCAGTGAGTTCAATTGAACATGAGTTCAGCGTGCTTGCCATGTCGGTTTTTGCTCGTTTGCGCAAGGTATTTACAGTCGTGTTACTGATCCCCAGGGACATTCCCGCTCACCCTTCAGGCTGAGGCTGTCACCAGACCTGGCGCCTTTCGCCGCCCGTCGCTGCGCATTCTACTGCAATGTAAGGTTTTATGGCGGCCCGCGCAGCTCTGTGTCTCGGGATCCCGTTACAGAGACAGTAGGATTCTGCCACTCGCTCTTCTCTCGGGTACAACCCTGTCCTTTGTCCTTCCCTGCGCTCCCTGCCACCCAAGGTCTGCACAAACGGACTGTACAGTACACTCGAGGGATCTTTTAAGATAAAAGTATGAATGTGCCTTCAACTTTCTCAAAGCTAATGCACTTTACTGAAGATATTTTTGTTTCTTCCTTCAGATCAGACGCCATTTCATACTCATTTGTTCTGTTCGTTTTTAAAAAGAAATAAGTCCGTTGCGGCGAGCGTAAAGCTGGCGATGGCTACCATAATTACCGTATTTCAGAGTGTAAGTTGGCGTAATGGGTCTCTGCATTTCCCAGGGGAAACAGAAGAACCATGTGCAGTAATGCGGTACAAAGGAACATTATTCGCTACTTCCGCCTGTGGTCAGAATTGCATCATTCCCAGTCATCTCTTTCCTTCTAGCTCTTCCCTAACCCCTTCATCGCTTCTCTTCTCTCCTCTTGTATTCTCCTTCTAGTGGCACAGTTGCAAATGACGCAAAACAATTTGGTTTTCCCCGGAATCGTTCCTTTTGACGAAGAAAAGAACACACAGGGCCATGCATACTTAACTAGATGATATCTAAAGTTCTAGTGCAAATGTTGTACGAGTGTGTACAGTTGTATATATGAACTGTGAAAATAACTGTAATTTTTTTTGTCCAACAGGTAACTTGCTGCTTCTGATCGGGCTTTTCGACTCGGTAATGTACATATAATTTAATCACTGCTGTATATTTATTAGCATGTTAACAGTTTTATCAAACACGCATACCAGCATTAGGGAAACCGTACTCATTAGGCCAATTGTTTTGGTATGAAGCGACACACACACACACACACACACACACACACACACACACACACACACACACACACACACACACACACACATACACACACACACACACACATGCGCGCGCACAGAGAGGGAGAGAGAGAGAGAAAGAGAAAGAGAAAGAGAAAGAGAAAGAGAGAGAGAGAGAGAGAGAGAGAGAGAGAGAGAGAGAGAGAGAGAGAGAGAGAGAGAGAGAGAGAGAGAGAGAGAGAGAAGAATGAGAGTGAGAGAGGGGGATACATTGAGAGAGAGATTAAGAAAGGAAAAGGTTGTGAGAGAGAGTGAGAGAGGAAGAGATTGAGAGAAAAAGAGAGAGTGAGAGAGTGAAAGACTGAGAGAGAGAGTGAGGAAGAGTTTGAAAGAAAGAGGTGGGGAGCAGAGAGAGAGAGAGAGAGAGAGAGAGAGAGAGAGAGAGAGAGAGAGAGAGAGAGAGAGAGAGAGAGAGAGAGAGAGAGAGAGGAAGAGATTGAGAGAGAGAGAGAGAGAGAGAGAGAGAGAGAGAGAGAGAGAGAGAGAGAGAGAGAGAGAGAGAGAGAGGAAAAGATTGCAAGAGAGAGAGAGAGAGAGTAAGTGAGGAAGAGTTTGAAAGGAAGAGGTGGGGAGCAGAGAGAGAGAGAGAGAGAGAGAGAGAGAGAGAGAGAGAGAGAGAGAGAGAGAGAGAGAGAGAGAAAGAAAGAGGAAGAGATTGAGAGAGTGAGAGAGAGAGAGAGAGAGAGAGAGAGAGAGAGAGAGAGAGAGAGAGAGAGAGAGAGAGAGAGAGAGAGATGGAGAGGGGGGGGGGGCGGTTGAGAGAGAAAGAGAGACTGAAAGTGAAGGAGAGACTGAGAGAAAGAGACACAGAGAGAAAGAGAGGCTGAGAGAGAGAGAGAGATTGAGAGAGAAAGAGAGATTGTAAGAGAAAGAGACTGGAAGAGGAAGAGAGACTGAAAGAGAAGGAGAAGCTGAGAGAGAGAGATTGGGAGAGAAAGAGATTAAGAGATGATGAAATATTAAGAGAGAAAGAGAGATTGAAAGAGGAGAGAATGAGAGAGGAAGAGAGACTGAGAGAGGAAGAGAGATTGAGAGAGGAAGAGATTTTTAAAAGTAAGGAGGGGGAGGCACACGTCCACAGAGACGCACAGAACACGTACATCCTCACAGTACATGCACACCCTCACCCGCGCTCACGTCCTCTCTCTGCCTCCCCTTGGCGCTGCCTCTCGCTCTCGCTGCTAATGATGGTATTTACATAGAGGAGGAGTCTGGGATCGACACCCACTTGATCTCGCCTCTTCTGCGTCCGTCTCCCGGCATTTGCTCCCCAACTACTCCGCTACTCTTCTTACGGGTGTCGTTTTCCGCCGCTGGTGTCGGTCCCTCTGCTCGCCGTGTCAACTCGCAATCAGTTCGCACCACTTCCCCATCGGTCTCTGTCAGTGTGCCCCCGATACACGTGTCAACTCTCCGACTGTTTGTGTTGGGTCTCCGTCTACCTGCGTCAGAGTTACAAATAGGTGTTAACAAATTCTTTTCGGTTCTGGTACATGTGTCAGCTCTGCCTACGCCATGGGTCTCGCCTCCATCCACGCGTTTCTTGACTCCGTATTCCTGCTCTTTGACAGTACTTCTCTTGTGTGATCCGTTGCTAAGATTCATGATCATACTATGCACATGAAGACGACAGCCGTGAGCCCAGTGGCTGCGGTGAGCTGCAGGCGACGACAAAAGCGCTGTTCTTGAGCATGCTGCAAGGTCAGATCTCGAGTCGTCACCCAAAACCCCTACTGCTCATATCAGTTCCTGGAAAAATATTTACATCAGCAATGTCTGCGTGTATACTGTATGAGGGAACAAGTCACGTTGATGCAAGTAACTTTATCTTGTCATGTTGTTTTGCTTATGTTGCGGTGAAGCATCCATGTTAGCTTGATGATGATGTGATGATGTGATGATGTGCTCCCTTCATTGCCCGCAGCAGTTCGGTTCGAAGGAGGGCGCAGCTGAAACTGATGGATTCTCCACTTACAAATTCCTGACATCCCCCTCATGCTCGGAAGGACGTCGGGATGATACTTCCTAATGGATTGATTTTAGTGCCGCGCCCAATCACTCCCCCCCCCCCCCCCACGCTATTTCTCCCTTCTATCCTTTTCGTTTTCTTATTCTGTGCATTTTTTCATTTGTTTTCCACTTCACTCACTCCTCCTCCACCTTCTCCTTTCGCTCCTCCTCCACTTTCTTCTCTCACTGCTCCTCCTCCACCTTTTCTCTCCTCTTCCTTCCCCACCTTCTCTCACATCCCCTCCTCCACCTTCTCTGACTTCTCCTCCACCTACTCCCCCTGCACCTTCTCACTCCTCTCTCACTCCTCCTCCACCTTCTCCTCCTCCACTTTCTCCTCCTCCACTTTCTCCTCCTCCACTTTCTCCTCCTCCACTTTCTCCTCCTCCACCTTCTTCTCCTCCACCTTCTTCTCCACCTTCTCCTCCTCTACCTTCTCCTCCACCTTCTCCTCCTCCACCTTCTCCTCCTCCTCCCTCGCAGCTTCATCACATATTCCTCTTTCATAACTCGTGAAGGACCTCAGTTTTTGCAACCCGCGTAACTTCTCACTTACGTATATATTTCATCTCTCTGTTTCTCTAGCTTCACTTCTCGGTCTACGTCTCCCTCATCTCTCTCTCTCTCTCTCTCTCTCTCTCTCTCTCTCTCTCTCTCTCTCTCTCTCTCTCTCTCTCTCTCTCTCTCTCTCTCTCCCTCCCTCCCTCAGGGTAGAGGTGCTGAAATTCCAGCGAACAGAGGGACAGTTTGCGCATTTCGGCTTTTTGAAAATTCGCGCCATGTATTTTAGTTTTGCGTCTGCGGATTGAGATTTTGAGTTGCAAGTAACGCCACCATTGCAGGTCCTTTGTATAAATGGCGCTCATCACTCTCGGTATACACTGGTTTTTACTATTATCGTAATTTATGTAGACTTTTTGTTGACATGCGTAGTTGTCTTGCTGTCCTTCTAGCGCGATTGTGCTATTGTGTTGCAGCTCTTTACGTTTATCTCCAGCTTAGTCTGCGTCACAGCTGGATGAGGTTACTCCTCTCGCTGTTCTTTCGCACAAACCTAGGAAAGTTTAATTTCACACACACACACTCACACACACGCACACACACACACACACACACACACACACACACACACACACACACACACACACACACACACACTCACACACACACTCACACACACGCACACACACACACACACACACACACACACACACACACACACACACACACACACACACACACACACACACACACTCACACACACACACACACACACATGTATCTATATGTATGTATGTATGAATGTATACATACATACATACATACATACATACATACATACATACATACATACATACATACATACATACATACATACATACATGCATACGTACGTACATATATACATACATGCATACATACATACATCCACATACATACGTACACATACATACACACACATACACATACATACGTACACATACATACACACACATACAGATATACATATACATA
>NC_061819.1:31732637-31737637 GCF_019202785.1 Penaeus chinensis | reverse complement strand
CTGTAAGACAAAGACAGGAGGAAAGAGAGGGACAGGGGTGGGAGAGAGAGAGAGAGGGAGAGAGAGTTAAGTGGAAAATAATGGGTGTCACATTGTCCTATCATCATCATCTTAACATGATGAGCCAACGCTACGTGAAGGGGGGGGGGGGTAGACAACCTGTCATCACCGGCGCAGACAGAAGGGCAATGAGACACAGGGCCCGCTTGGCTGGGGGCGGGGGGGGGGGGGATGCTAGCGGGTGCCGTCGTCACTAATGGAAAGAGGTCGTATTCAAGACGTGGTTCAGTGCCTAGCAAGGTGCCTTTCTCCCTCACCCCCTTCGCATGCATCTTTCCTGTTCTTCCTTTCCTTTTTTATTATTTCCCTCCGCACTTGCCTCCCCTCTTTCCTTTACTTCCCACACCTCACGCTCTCTCATGACTTGACGCAGGCGCCCTCTCTCCTCTCGCGTCCCATCCTCTGCCCTCTCTCCTTTCCTCTCTTCCTCTCTCTCTCCCCTTTTCCTTGTCACGCCGCTTCTATCACTTTTCATCAGACAAACAAAGACCAGGTTATTGCTCGTCATGGCAGCGAACATTTTTTATGGCAGCGGCATCACTGCCCTGACGCGATCGTCATCAACATCATCATCGATCATACTTCAGCAGCGAAGCGCCTCCTCCTCTGCATAGTTACTTCAGTTTGATCCAGCACCGCCAACAACTAAGGCAGTGATTAATGTCGTTTTGACAGTCACCGCTGGGCCGCCCTCGTCATTAATTGCGCTTGGCACTGCGCTCTGCCCGCCAGCGCCCGCGGGAGGCCCCTCTCCCGGCGCAGGCTTCGCGTGGCCCGGGATACGCCAGCCGGTCCGCCGCGCCATAATCAACAGGAACAAGACGCAGGTCATTTAGGTTAATGGAAACTAAATTGACATAGATTTTTAGTACACGTATCAATTTACTTCTGATTGACTAGAGAATTTTTCATGACTCTGTAAGGCGCTGAGTGCCACACCCTCGTGCTCCTTTCCCTCCCCCTTTGCCTTTCTTTCCCTCCGTGCCTCTGCTCTTTACTTTGTCTTTTTCTGCGCTCGATTATTTATTCCGTTTCCCCCTCCTCTCCTTCCCTGTCACCTTTTCAGCAATTATCCAGCAGAGCAAATTAGAAGTATTTGCTCCATTTTTTTGTTTATTACGTCAACGTTAGTGTCATCATTGGCACTATCATCATTAACAGAGGTATTATCATCGCCATTATCATTATCCTAATTATCGTCATCCCCGTTCCCTTTTATTGCTTCTTTCCACACCTGCAGGTTATTACCAAGTCTCTTATTCACCTTGTTCCTTCTCCCCCTTTCCTCCAGTCGCCGCGCCCGTTAGTCTCCTCATTTCTTCGTCTCAAAAATCTGCTTTCACTTCATTTCATGTTATTCGAACATCTTTCTGCTTCCTCTGTCTCTTTTTACTTTGACTGCGCACATCGACCTATTCTCTTTCTGCGCCTTCTGCATATGCATTCTTCAAAACAATGTTCCCTTCCCTACATGAAACTTCCTTATTCTTCCACCCATCCCTCTCTACCTTTTCCGGACTCCTTAAGTCAAATGTGCATCTGTTCTTCCCCGATTCTTTTCTCTGTTTCTACCAATTCCCCTCCTCTTTGTTCCAGCCAGTGCCATCCAAATAATTATCGTCTGCTCGTCTCTCTTCTCTTCACTATCGACATCTCCCCCAGATTCCCATTCGTACCCCCCCCCCCCCATCACCGCCGCCCTCGGATTCCTTAGCTGTCTTTCCCGTCTCCCTCCCCTTCTCCCTCCTCCCCCTCCCTCCCCAACCCATCCGCGCCCCCTCTGCACTGGCCTCCAGCGTGTCAACATAAATCGTGAAGGAAACTGTCATATTGGTCTTTCTCGCCCCTCATATTATGTAGGATGTCTTTAGGAGGCGTCCAAGATGTGTCCTCGGCTTCTCTGTCTCCTCCATTCCCCTGGGCCTTCCTCCTCCTTCCTTCCCTCCGCCGCCGCCTCTCCTTCGCCGGTAAAAGTATTGGCTCCTTTTAGCGGTCAATATTGCTTCCATCTTTCTGTCGTATATCCTCCGTTTTTTCTTCATGTTTTCTTTCGGTTTCACCCATTCCATTTTCTTGCAACTCTTTCTGATTCTTATATCTTTCTTGTATCTGCTTCATGTTAGCCCGTGTTTCTCTGCGCCCCTTCCTTTGCCGCCGCAGAGAAAAGAGTCCGCCTCTCCATTCGGCACAAATGAGGTGTCGTCACTCTGAGCTCGGCTTCAGAGGCGACACCACCTCGCTTCCTTCGGTCCCATCGCTCGCTTCCCCCTCGCGGTCTGCCCCGCCCGCTTGCTCCTGCTCTCCCCGCATGGCCAGGTGGCCCCTTCTGCTCACCTGATGGCCCCCTGGCTCCTTGGCGTGGTGTATCCCGGGCCACGAGGCCCTGGCTCCCACGAGGGTGCTCGTTGTGTCTGGACCCAAACCAGCAATTTCAGCGGGAAAAGCTGCAAGAAGCAGCGCCGGAATCCGATTGGTTCAGTTTTATGATCGTGTTCCTGTCCTGGCGGCGGCGAGGTGTCCAGGAAGTTGTTTTCTGGGCCTTCTTCTCCCCTGCCGGGCGGGGCCTTTCCTCGACCCCGCTGCAATCCGCTTGATTCTGCTCTTCTCTAACTAGTTCTCTTCCTCTGCCCAGCGGGATTTAAGTATTTAGTTGCTTCTCCTTGTCTTCCAGTTCGTTTATCTAAACTAAAGGAATCAGACCCATTTAGAATCCACCAAATCGTAATCTATATCCGATTCTCATAAAGACCCGGATCAACATCCCCAATTTTTCTTCCATAACCTTCCCTTTTTCTCCTTCTCTTTACCTCACCCTACAAAGGAAGCGGGGGTAGGGTGGGGGCCGGACCCGGAAATCTTCTCTCCTCTCCTTTCCTCTTATATCTTCTCATCTCTTTCTCCTTCTCCTCTCCTCCTCTCCTCCTCTCCTCCTCCTCCCCTCCTCCTCCTCCTCCTCCTCCTCCTCCTCTTCATTCTCCTCCCACTCCTCCCCCTCCCTCTCCTCTTCCTCCTCCTCCTCCTCCTCCTCCTCCTCCTCCTCCTCCTCCTCCTCCCCTTCCACCCCCTCCTCCTCTTCCTCCTCCTCTCCTTCTCCTCCTCCTCCTCCTCCTCCTCCTCCTCCTCCTCCTCCTCCTCTTCCTCCTCCTCCTCTTCCTCCTCCTCCTCTCCTCCTTCTCCTCTTCCTCCTCAGGCTCCTCTTCCTCGTCATCCTCGTCTTCCTTCTCCTCCCCTTTTTTCTCCTCTTCCTTTCTCCTTTTCCTCCTCCTCTTCCATTTCCTCGTTTTCCTCCTACACCTCCCCCTCCTCCTTCCCCCCCTCCCCCTCATTTTTCTTCTCCTCTTTCTCCTTCTCCTCATCGTCCTCCTCCTTCTCCTCCTCCTCCTCCTCCTCCTCCTCCTCCTCCTCCTCCTCCTCCTCCTTCTCTTTTTTCTCCCCCTTCTCCTTTTCTTCCCCCTCCTCCATTTCCTCTCCTCCTCCTTTTCCTTCTCTTCCTCTCTCCTCCTCCTTTTCCTCTCCTCCGTTTCCTTCTCTTCCTCTCTTCTCCTCCTCCTTTTCCTCTCCTCCGTTTCCTTCTCTTCCTCTCTTCTCCTCCTCCTTTTCCTCCTCCTCTTCTCTCCTCCTCCTCCTCCTCCTCTTCCACCTCCTCCTCCTTTTCCTCCTCCTCCTCCTCCTCCTCCTCCTCTTCCACCTCCTCCTCCTTTTCCTCCTCCTCCTCCTCCTCCTCCATCGCCCTTTCCCCACCCTGCGCTTCTTGCGGAAGCACTCAGAGCACCGGAGTTTTGACTTACGTGGCATCGGTCCAATACACACCTGGCCAAAGGGAAAACTCTCCTGCGTGTAGGATATCCTTGAAAAATATCGAGGAGGAAAGGCAAGAAACTCCTGGCCTGGCACAGGATGCTTCAGGATCGAGAAGTCTAGTAAAAAAGAATTATCGATACGTCAGATATGTAGCAGGGGAAGAGACAGCTGGAAGAGACTTGTAAAGGCTGTTGTTGAGGAGGGCGCCATGCGGCCAGCTCGAGATGAGGAGCTGGAGCACAGCAATCGAGTCGTGACTCACGTCGCACTAAGAGCAGTCTCCCTCACAAAAAATCGATGCTGCACATTTACATGAAGACAGTGAAACCACAAGAGAAGCGCCTCGGCGTCTGAAATAGGCACGTAAATATTAACGCTCAAACAAGTTTCCAACAAGATGATGCGAGAGGAGCAGATGCCCGATGTACGATAGGATGCTCAGAGCCAGTTCGCACCGCAGATAGCGTCTCTGGAGAGGGCTGGAAGAGTTAGCTATGAGGATAACATTGGCATAAGATGATGAGGAAGAGGGAAAGGTGTGGAAAGAAAGGAAGAAGAGAGAATGAAGTAACGAAGCCAGATGCGATTACATGTTTCTTAGTGAGGGGCTCTAACTTCCGGCTGAGGATCCGGGCGTGTGACTCGCCTGCTCGTCTTCTCCGCCGATCACCTGCTCGTCCGTGTATCTGTGTTGTTCTCTGCTTCGCCGTATTTACTGTGTCCTCATTCAAATTCTTTATCACCCCCCTCCCCCATTCTTATTTTCTAGATTCATATCAAACGTAATCGTCCACTGTCGTTAACTCTCTTCACTCATTTCTTTCTCCCCTATTTTCCTCTTACCTTCTTTCCCTTCTCCTCCCTTCTGCTGTTTTCTCGTCCTTCTTCTACTCGTGCCTTCGGAAGATGCCGAGGGGCCTGGAGCTGCTGCTCGCCCCATGCGAGCGGAGTCACGTCGCCGCCGAGCGCGCCCGTCACCTCGTTCTGGGATGTTAGAAGCACCAGTTTTTCCATATTGATTTCCCAGCCGGAACCCCGAGATTTTTTTTCCCGTCGTTATCATTAGGATTAGGATTAATCATACGGACTATCGATAATTCGGTCATTCCCGTGATAAATCCCTGAGAAGAGGAAACGCG
>NC_061819.1:31705137-31710137 GCF_019202785.1 Penaeus chinensis | reverse complement strand
ACTCAGATAGGATAGCAATATTGTCGGCAAAGTCAATGTCTGTAACCTTGATATTGCCCAGTGTTACTCCACACTAACTTTGGATAGTAACCATTATCCAGTCCATGCATCTGTTGGTGCAAGATCCTTGCCCTACCCCTGAATTAACAGGGAATAAGTTCGACAGGCCCCCGCCACACTTTACAGCACTATTAGGCCAATAATCCGTATCAGAATTCCTCTAAACCTCAGAATCTCCCATAGTGATTCTCGATGCACCGAGTCAAATGCCTTCTTGAGGTCGATGGAGGCAGCCCACGACGGCGTTCCACAATGACTCGAAGCACTGGGATATGGCCTATGTATGTGTGTCTATATATGTACATATATATAAATATATTTATGTGTGTATGTGTTATATATATATATATATATATATATATATATATATATATATATATATATATACACACACACACACACACACATATATATATACATATATATACACATATATATATTATATGTGTATGTGTGTGTGTGTGTGTGTGTATGTGTGAGTGAGTGTATGCAGCGAGCAGCCCACGACGGCGTTCCACAATCACTCGAAGCACTAGGATAGGGCCTATTGTGAACTTGCCAGGAGAGAATCCAGCTGCTGGTATGCTGAGCAGTGTAATGTCACGGTAGTTGCTACAGTCCCAATGATCCCAGTTCCCCAGAGAGGGATGACCAGTTCTGTGGCACTGACCATAGGCTGGTTGTAGCTACCCTGCGGGTCCACTTTAATACTCCTCCCTCCAGTGGCCACTATAGTGTTTCACTTGGATGGACTGAGGGGGGTGGAGTTTGCTCAAAGGTTCGCCATGGCAGTCTCTGATTGGTTCACAGAACTTGAAAACTTGACAGATTCAGTTGCTCTGTGGGAGTCCTTCAAGCATGAAACACTCAAAGCAGTGGAGGAATCAACTGGTGAATGCCTGAGGGCAAGGCAGAATTTCATCTCCTTGGAGACATTGAAGCATGTTGCATGGCTCGGCTGAATGGCAATCAGGACTTGCACCATACATTGGTGCGTAAAGTTCAGACATCGCTGAGATGGGACAAGGAAAAGGTCATCAGGAACCTTGCTGAGGAGGTTGAAGGTCATTTCTTAGTAAGTGACCTTTGCTCTGCCTATCAAGACCTAAAAAGACTGAACTCCCAAGCCTTCATTACAGGTCATCTCAGATCATGTTGGGGTTCGTGAATGTTGGGCTGAATATTTTGAGCAGCTGTACCAAGTACCAACATTTAGTTTGGATGCAAGTGATATCTCAATACCTGTGCCGGACCCGCCCATCAACGAGGAACCTCGTAACCTAACTGAAATTAGGATGGCGATTCTAAAGTGAAGGGTGGGAAAGCCACAGGTATATGTGATATCCCTGCTGAACTGGCAAGGGGCTTGAGTGCAGTCTTGACTGCCATCTGGCAGTTTGATTCCATTCCCCCTGACCTTTTGAGTTGCATGGTCATCCCTCTCTGGGGAACTGGGATCATTGGGACTGTAGCAACTACCGTGACATTACACTGCTCAGCAGACCAGCAGCTGGATTCTCTCCTGGCAAGTTCACAATAGGCCCTATCCTAGTGCTTCGAGTGATTGTGGAACGCCGTCGTGGGCTGCTCGCAGCATACACTCACTCTCACACACACACACACACACACACACACACACACACACACACACACACACACACACACACACACACACACACACACACACACACACACATATATACACCCATATAATATATATATATATATATATATATATATATATATATATATATATATATAACACATACACACACAAATATATTTATATATATGTACATATATATACACACACACATAGGCCTTTTGCATGCTACATGAAATGGGCCAAAACAATCCACTCCAGTGTGGTACAAAGGGGGGCCCCATGGTGTTACTCACTCAACAGGTAAGTCTCCTTGCCTCTGAGTCAGGGGTTTCACGCGGCAGGTGAAACTGTTATGTAGTATTCGGTCAATCAGAGACCTACTTGCCACTATCCAATATTTCCTTCGTAATTCTGCCAAGGTGTGTTCTCTGCCAGAGTGTCTGGCAGAGAACACATAAATGTCTTGAACTATTAGAGTGGTCACAGGATGATCATTTGGTAAGATCAGGGGCCTTTTAGAATTATGGTCCATATATTCATCGACTCTCCGTCTGCCTACACGTAGCAGGCCCTGATCATCCAAGTGGGGTTCCAGACGATGAATGCGGATTGCCTTCAAATTTTTTCCTCTCTTCAATATGTCTAATTCTTCAGCAAAACAGGTTCTTTGCACTTGTTTGATGATAACCATTCTTGCAGCTTGGATCTCAGTTACACTGAGGTTTGAGCCCTGGTGTGACCACTTTCTTTTACATGCTGAACAGAATATGCGTAGCCATGCCACAATTTGTTGCAGCTTGTACCACGAAGAATACTCCTTAAACAGTGGGTCTACAGGTACCACTTTCCTTGTGCCGGATGCAAACGATATAGTTATATTCTTAAATCCAGGAGCATCGTTTGAAATCCCAGGTAGCTCTGATGAAGGAGGCCAGAGGGCTTCAGTTAAGAGAAGAAATTCTGCTCCTTCCTGCCAATTCTTTCTTTGCATTAACTCCATGGCTGAAAGGCCTCTGGAAGCAGCAGCACCTGTGTTGAGCTCGGATCTGACATGTGTAAACTGTTGGGGGATGAATTTTTGTGTATAATGCCCACTCAATTTGCGACGAATGTGTGGAACCGACGAGAGGTGTTCATGATGTACTGTTAAACAACAGTGCTATCAGTCCAGAACAGAGAGTCATCAATAGGCAAAGAGAGCTCCTTCCGCAACTTTGCATCTGATGTGGCTGCCAAGACTGCTGCTG
This sequence comes from Penaeus chinensis, assembly GCF_019202785.1. Taxonomy (NCBI): domain Eukaryota; kingdom Metazoa; phylum Arthropoda; class Malacostraca; order Decapoda; family Penaeidae; genus Penaeus; species Penaeus chinensis. The sequence continues at coordinate 31,707,224 of NC_061819.1, read as the reverse complement.
ACAGCTCCATTCTGGGGATGGTGGTTGTCTTTATGGGAGCCAGTCTCATTCGTGCCAAAATGAGAGCACAGTGAGTGACACCCGACACAACTTGTACCCTCAAGTAAGAAACGGCTGCATAGGCCTTTGTGGATGCATCACAGAAATTATGTAGCTGCACATTGATGATTCTTCCAAGATTTGTGGGCACTATACACCTGTTGACACGGAAACCTTCCAGTTCCTTTAATTCACTGAGCCATGCATTCCATTTGATGGAATTCTGTGAGTCGAGCTCTTCATCCCATACTAGTTGATGTCTCACTTCCTCTTGGTAGATCATCTTTGCCCTCACTGTGAATGGGGCTAGGAAGCCGAGTGGATCATTTACTGACCCCATAATACTTAGCATACCCCTTTTTGAGATTGGCTTGTTCGGTACGGTCACTCTGATTTGAAGCATATCACTCTCTAGGCTCCACAGGATTCCTAAGGCCCTGGCGGTTGGTAGGTCCTTTTTTGTTAGATCAATATCTATAACAGGAGGACTCCTGTCCTGTGGGATCGCAGTAATAACTTCTCTTGCATTTGACATGCACTTATGAGTTTTAGGTCCTTCAACTGCTTTGCCTTGTGAATGGCAATTGCTTCATTCTCGACAGACATCAAGAGGTCATCTACATAGAAGTTCCTTTTTACATCTACGAATTTGGTTTTAGATAGTGTCATCTGTAGAGCGAATGGTGCGCACGCTGGGCTCCAAACACATCCGAACAAGTGCACAGTCATGCAATACACTTTTCGCTTCATAGAGAAATCCCCTTTAGGCCACCCCAAGAACCTTAGAACATCACGGTCCTTTGGAGTGACCTTTACTTGGTGAAACATAGCCTTGATATCAGCGGCTACTGCAACTCTTCTTTCTCTAAACCGAAGCAGGGTACCCAGCAAGTCATTCATTAAGTCTGGACCTTGCATGACCTGTTTATTTAGGGCGGTGCCTTCAAAACAAGCAGCACAGTCGAACACTATGCGTATTTTCTCAGGTTTGTTAGGATTGAATACTGGGTGGTGTGGGAGGTACCACGTCTTCCCTGGTCCTTCTCCCTGTACCTCCTCTAACTGGGGCTCAGTTTCCTTAAACGGGATTGGAAATTCATGATGTCCGTCGACTATGGTTCCTTCTCTGTCCCACAAATGTATTACTTGATAGTCCTCCACTGATCTTCCCCTTTCATCAGTGTACTTCTCTGCAAGGTCCCTCACTAGTAGTGCAGGGCACCTCACTTTCATCTGTGTACTCCTCTCCAAGGTCCCTCACTAGTAGTGCAGGGCACCTCACTTTCATCTGTGTACTCCTCTCCAAGGTCCCAAAATTTCTTAAGCTGATCATCCAAACATGGTGCTTGTATAGTAGTGCAAGGCACCTCACTTATGTAGGTCCCAATTTTGTTTTGCTTCCAGTGACCTGCTCATTGGACCATTAATCGCCCCTCCTAATTTTGTCCTAACAGCAAAGGGTTCTCCTCCTTTCCCCCTCCTGACTTCTAGGGGCATAAGTGCTGAATGGGCGTCCTGCCCAATCAGTAGCTCTACACTCCAATTTGGTAGGTGTGCCTGAGTAGGAGCCTGGTCTTGTAGGTGTGGCCAACGAGCAGTGTAGAATTGGCTCGCTCTATCTTTGATCAAACCTTCAGGGAAGGGGTCGAGAACGATCACCCGAGGGAGTTGTATGGGGTGTTCATCGCTTTGCACACTCCCCTAACCACGAGATCAACTTGTTTTGTGTCATGGTAAGTTTCTTGTGTCAGTGTAGTAATCACTGTTGTCCCTCTTCTCTCTTTTGGCTGAAGCATCTCTAGCACCTTGATGGAACAGAAAGACCGGGAACTGGCAGAGTCCAGCAAGGCGCATGTCATCAGGGTTCGTCCATCGGTTCCCTCAGCATCAGTTACTATCACTCGAACAATAGGGAGGGCCACCTCGCTCCTTACAGCTTCCGCCCGTGCTGTTGATGTCATCTGAGAATGATTACTTTGCCATTGTCCTGCATCACTGAACTGGGCCTTGGTAAATGCTAAAGGGTTGTAAGCATTTACAAAATTAAC
>NC_061819.1:31695137-31697637 GCF_019202785.1 Penaeus chinensis | reverse complement strand
ATAGGCTTGAATGCCATCAATTTTCTGAAATGGAGTCGGATGGGGAGGTCTGAGAAACAAAGGTTTTCTTATGAGGAGGTGAAGAGGGGACAGACGTTTGAGGGGCAGAGGAAGAAGTAGATGTAGGAGAGCATGCTATAGAAGATGGGATGGAACATTTAGATTGTCTGATGCAATGAGCAGAGTGAGTAGAGATGGAGTGTCTAGATTAAGAATGCCAAAAGAATTTGAATGGGAGAGGGAAGGGTTAGAAATGGGAACATAAGGAGAAGGAGGAAGAGATATTACGGGAGATGTAGAAACATTGAGGGGAGGACGAGGGGCAAAGTGAAGGCAGTACTGTAGTAGGTATCAAGAGAAAAACTTTGTTGGCATACTTCTTGCCTGGCCTCACATAAAGTGAGGCCAAGTTTGAATCTGAGGACTACTACCTCAGACTTGAACTTGCAGGTAAAGCAGCCCCTATAAAATACATTATGGGTGCCACCACAACTGGCACGTGTGTGATTGTGCCGGGCTGTTTGAACAGTCTTGGCCAGGTTGCACACATGGGGAGGAGTGGGTTGTGGAGCGGCAGTGCTTAGCAGGGTGGCCAAAATGCCCACATTTCTGAGATTGATGGGGAAAGGGTCAGTATGGTCAGACAGTGTGGGACTCTCCACCAATATAACTTTATAGGAGAGGTCAAGTCTACAGAAGGTAATTTGGGAAATACTGGTGTAGTGTCTCTGAGAGGAATAGTGTAGCACTGTACTGATACTGCTTCAAAGTCAATCAGGCAAGTAAGCAGGTCATTTTTACAGATAGATCAATCCTTGTCATAGACACATCAATCAGCTGGGGAGATGGAAACAAGTTCTGGTATTAAGGGGTGTGACCCTAGGCAGGAACACAGGGAGGAGGGGGTTGAAAATGAAGAAGACTGTGGAGGAAAAGGAGTGGAGGATATTGGGAGAGGAAGAAATGTTTTCTGAATAACCTAGGGTAACCTACGTTTTGGAATAGATTAAGCTGACAGCAGGTATTGAGGAGAGGGAAGTAGGCATGTTCAGTGTCATGATCAAAGGAGAGCCAGGGGTCAGGGAACCAGAAAAGTTAATGTTACTAGGGCTAGTTAAAGGGACAGGCTTCAATGCCCCTACCAAAATTACAAAATCATTACTGGCCATTGTAAGCCTAGAGTATGTGGGGAAGAAAAATGTTTCCTGAGGTCATTCAGGACTGACCCAAAGCCAGCCTTTTATCCTTTCAGTAGCTCTCACATCTTTGGAGGTGGACAGAAGGGGTTGGAGAAGAGAAGGAAAAGCAAAGGGGAAAATCTTAGGCTCTTGACTCTCATCTGAGTAGAAATAGAGTTAAGTACAAGTTCTTTCAGTTTTTTTTCTTTCCTTTTGAATAACTTGTTGCCATGAAGCTTTTACTGTGAGATCTTTAGAACCTTAGGTCTCATCTAGAAGTGTATGAAAAATTACCGGGGGAGATATAGGACTTGGTGGTTCAACTTTATAAAGTATTCAGCTTTAGTTATTCCTTGTTCCACTATGATACATAACAGCTGATAAGACATTTTTAGAATCAGCATTTACCGAATTGATCTAAAACCAAAATTCTTCCACATTTATTTATTTTTTATTTTTTTCTAAACATATACTGTTAATTACAGTAAAACTGGCATGTAAAAGCTATCATATGAACATTGTTTATTGTGACAAATATAGAGAAAAACGTATGAATGATAATGAATATCATCATTATATATTCATAAGAAATACTTGCATTTTTGACAAAGATATAAATGAAACTGGACAAAGCCATCTCTTGCTCAGTGAAGATATTCAATTTTATTCATATATTCTCTACAGCTTTTATATAAAAAAAAAATAATAATAAATAAATGAAAAAAAAAATAAATAAATAAATAAATGGTGCCTAACTTCAGTGTCATTACCATTTATCCATGTAAAAAAATCATAAGACAACTAAATGGTTCTATCTTAACAAAAGGAAAATTAAACATCTGTTTTTTTTTTTATTATTGTTTTATTCTCATTACAAACTCCATTTTACATATGAGGAAATTTTGATATTGATGAATGTGTATTCAAGAAATAAATACAATTAACAAATCTATCAAAATCAAACAAACAAGATGAATAATCTGTGAAATAGACATATAGTATGTTTTTTCCTGCTCTGCACTGTCCTAAAAATAATTTTTTTGCTTTTCTATCATTGAATAGAACATTTACAAATATTCAAAAACAGCAAATTTTATTAGTAATTATGACCCATCAGTCAAATATGATTATGCCCATTGCTACATGAAATCTGCTTGCAATTAATCTTTCTTAAAAAACATCTTTTACTCACATAATCTGAAAAATAGGGAGCACAAAATGTATAAAAATTTTAATTTCTAGACTGAATATCAGTACCAGCTCAAAGGATTATTTCTAAAATACCAATGTACACAGTAGATATGTGTTAGTATATATATGTA
>NC_061819.1:31677637-31682637 GCF_019202785.1 Penaeus chinensis | reverse complement strand
TGTAAGTAGCCTTCATTCTTGTTTGCAAGATCAGTCTCCTCATGTCAACTACTCACATCATCTTTTGGAGCTCTGCCAGTGTGACTGTCTTGAAGTATGACATGCAAGAGGGAAGTACTGAAGCTGTGGCAGCAGCAGATTTGTATATCAGTGTATACAATCTTTTAGTTTGCAAAAATAATGATTTTTTTTTTTTTTCTCCCTCTATAATACCACATTCAATCTTGTACATATAGTGTAACATTCCTTATCTACTAAGCTGGACTCTAATGACAACAGACTAATCTGGCTACTACAGTTTCAATCTAGCAAATTAAATCTGTATCATGCACCTCTGAGTAAGCAGAAACGTTAAAATATTGTTTTGCCTACAAGTGATACAGAAAAGAACATCATATCACTTTGTTGGTATGGCACAGTGAGTACTACACACCAGCAGCATCTGAAAAAGGCCAAGGAGGCAAGCCAAGCCGGCCTCACATACTCCCCAGAGCAGAGGCCAAATGAACTCCATTTTCTCCCGAGGCAATGGGTTTACGATTAACAATGCTTTCACTTACATCATTTATGTTGGAAAACAAAGATATCATGTATATTACATTTTGAATAACTGAAACAATGAATAACAACTGCAAGGTTTGATGGCTGTGTGAATCCCCCCCAAAAATACCTTTATTTTAAGAACACCATTCTAAATATGGAATTTACTTGTGCCGTTAATTGGAAGTACATTATCATTAGTACTCTTGCTATCTAACACCAGTATCTACCGTTACCAAACGCGATCAATAATAAGATACCAGCTCGTTTTATAAAACATTCATAGGTGAGGCTAAATAAACAGCTCTGGATTGAAAAAATCCCGCATGACAATGAACTGTGAAGCTAAACGTTTCACTGGCCCAGAGGTACTTCCTATTTTGGTAAAGTAATTGTGGGCTAATATTGTGGCCTAGGATAACAAACTCAACCACAGCAGATGCATATTACTCCAGTCTTCACCGTGTAGAAATAAGAATAGTAACTCACAGTATCTTAACAGGTAAATTCGAAACTCCCTGGTAATGTCGTCCTTAAGCTTGACTTTGTTTATAAACAGACCTTAGAGACCGCGGGCCAAGGATTCTCTGGTGCGTAGGAAAACGTTTAAAGAAATATTTCAATATATCAATATGATAAGTGTTGTATGTACTAATTATGAATTTAAATGTCATAACGCTGATAACACATTCACCTTACAGAGAAATAGTAATGTTGAAGCTTTTGCATAGGGAGTGCAGATCTAACATGCGCGCTAATTATGCTATTAAGAGCAGCGAAAGAACTCAATCAAAAAACCGATGTATTAAAACACCAAATCATTCTCTCTAACATATTTCCAGCTCTTTATGCATTACTTTGTCATTTAATTACATCATGCGTACCTGGATGTCTTCTAAGTAGTTGAAACTAATTCGCAAAAAATACTAATAGCTTTAATTACTAAAATACAAAATGGATAACTCTTTACTGTGAATTGTTGTTTACTCTGTCCATTAACTATCAGTTTGTGATAAAGAATTCTACAATAAGTTCTGTGCCATTGTACGAAGGCTTAACTTCACGTGGGTCATCTGAGTAGGGCTTGTGACAGGATGAATGACGGTCCCTTGTACCGAAATGCCTGAGCCGCCGAAGTGACCGGCCCATTGTTTCACCTGGACTCACTGAGAAATAAGTGTGCTTGGGGATTTGCCGTGAGGGTCTCTAATTAATTCACAACGCTACAACCTAGAGGATCTAGCCGTACTGTTCACGGACAATGCAGAACAATATCTGAGGAGGCACCAGAGGCAATGATAAGTGTCGCATGGCTAGATAACATTGAATCTTAGCCATTTGGCACTCAGATTGTGATAAAAAAGGAAAGGCAATGCACTGTTGTTGTTTTCCTAGGAAAGTTAAACTGGTATAATACCTTCACCTTGCTCTTTGAACCCGGGAAAACTCTACCACGCCTTTTCCAACGATGACTGCGGTTACTTCAGATGACCAGATCGTCGTAGATCCTGATTGCAATTGCTTTAGACTAAACTGCCGGCAGCTTGCTTAAAAAGGGTGGTAACGTAGATACTGTGCCTGATCCTCCACAAACGAGGTAATCTAAATCTGAAGAGTGAAATGGTAGCAAATATTTTGTATCATCCTTGCTATCCTAATGAAGTCTGGTAATGAGCCTATGGATCGAGGATTATATCTTCTCCTGGTTACCATGTAGCAGTTTCGTAGACTTGTTGGGAGGTTCAATTACCCTCTCTGGAATGGGAAAGCGGATCGCTGGAAGTGCAGCAACTATGAAGGCAGTGCACTTCTCAGCATAGAATGATCTCATTCTCCTGAGATATATGTGTGTGCGTGTGGGGGGGGGGGGTGAAGCAATACGGTTTCACCCGTGATGAATCTACTTAAACTGTATCCTTGTATTTTAAGTTGAACACTACCGTGTGCCTGGTTATATGTGTGCATCCTGCATTAACATCAAGAAAGCATTCGGCATCTTACATAATGTTTAGACCACATAATTGGACCCAAGCTGCTTGCCCACACAGCTTGGTGAATCCATCTATCGGCACTAGGAACGCTTATAAAGGATGGCGACAAATCTCTCACGCACACTTCGTGCAGCCTCCACAAGAATAGGTCAAAGCTTGACCTGTCCCAGCCGCCTAGGCGCCGCCCAGACCAGGGGCTCAGACTGCGCTCCCTTGTCTTCAGGCCTCTTCGTCACTTCTATTACTTCTATAAGCCCAAGTAATGATCGTGCTTACATTACACCCTTGTTGACCACCATGCTTTAGCAAGAATTTGTCCTTACACAATGTTTTTTTCAACTTTGGATAGGAAGTTGGGATGTCCTGTCATCTAGTCAATACACAACAAAGCTGGGTCATTGATCCTGGCATTGCTGATGATATTGCTATTCTATTTGAGGCCCTAGCGGTGGTTTTCCTGCCTTTAATTGTGAGGCGAAGACCCTGAGTTTAGAGGTCTCCTAGTCCAAGACCCAAGTCTCCTAGAGAGTGGTTTCAGGCTTTACATCCACAACTCTTTGCTTGATTAGTGAATGCGAATATATGATACAAGTAAAATTATTATAGCCCCTTGAAAGTGGACACAGTCCTGTAAGTTGCTCTATGCGTAAATTGTCTATTTTACAATAAATGGAAAACTTTAGATTATATTAATTTCGGTTGATTTTCCACACGTTCCTAGTGTTTCCCATTAAAAGGGCAATAACTTCAAAGTCAAGAAATGTGCATCTGCAAAATATTACGGGACGCACTTGGAGAGTAACCGCAACACACTTTCGTGTCGCAACACGCAGGTTGAAAACAATTGCTCAAGGATTGTGCTGTCAGGCTCTAAACCTTTTACGGGCTAATTTTAATTTCAATTGTCATCTTGAGAGCCAACGTACTTTCAAATGGTGATAAAAGGTATCTGAGATTTTTTCTCATGAAGACGATAAAAACTTCACAGGCTAATATTTCTTCCTGCCATTTGTCCTGCCGGCCACCAGTCTGACTTCGCGGTTCCAGGAGAACCTGCTCAGGTGATGTGTGCTTGTCTCGAGAACAACAACGCGAACGCTCGTCCGCGTAATTGTAAGTGAGTGTGTGCACAAGGTCTATATATAGACCTTGTGTGTGTGTGTGTGCAATCCTTCCGAAAATCTTAATACACTCTGGATTCAGAGGACAGGAGCCGTTTCCTTTTCTTTCTGCACAGCTCTTGCACTGACTCCTACTAACTACTTATTTTTTAAATCGTTGATATTTGGAAAGCCTGTCACAAACTCTTTTCATCACCACCCAGTTTGAATTTGTACACTATTTTTACGACCCAGTATGGTCATTCTATCGTACCTTTCTCTCAACCCGATGTTAGTTCATGCATATATTTGAGTGTGTGTGTGTGTGTGTGTGTGTGTACATACATATATATATATATATATAATATATATGTATGTGTATATATATAGTATATATATATATATATATATATATATATATATATATTGTGTGTATATATATATATATATATACTGTATATATACTATATATATATATATATATATACTGTATATATATATACTGTATATATATATATTTATACTGTACATATATACTGTATATATATACTGTGTATATATATACATATATATGTACATCTACACGCATATATATATATATATATATATATATATATATATATAAATGTATATATATTTACACATACACATATATATATACATATATATATAAATGTATATATATTTACACATACACATATATATATATACATATTTATATATGCATATGCATACACATACATACATATATGTATATATATTTATATATATATATAAATATATTTGTATATATATGTATATATATTTATATACATATACACACACATATATATATATTAGTATTAGCATTATTATTAGCATTATTAAGTGGCGACCGATTAAACATGAGCCCGTATTTTGAAGAACCCTGGCCGATCAGCATATAAAAAGATGGCTGATTCCTGATGGCTCATTAGTAATATTGTAAAATTCACATTCAATAACTTTATGGTCTCAGTCATCCCCTTTGGATAAGGGACCATGAAAATATACCTCCAACGATGTCAGTGCGTGTTGTAAAAGGTGACTAAAATGACCCTTACCAACCCGCATTCGGGCCAGCGTGGTAGGATATGGCCATGATACATGTCTCAAACAGCATTACGGCCATTCCTGTGGGGCAGCGGATTTAAATCAAGGCCCAACCGTACCTCTTACGGGTAAGGGTTGTACGCGTAAAATGCGACTATCCAAAAACAAAAACAAAAACATGAACAAAGATATAACTGTACAATCTTCGCACACACTCTGAAACAATTGGGACATTATTAGAATCAGCGAGATGTGAAGGCCAGGCGAAGGGATCACAGAATTGAACCGCAAACACGTC
>NC_061819.1:31642637-31647637 GCF_019202785.1 Penaeus chinensis | reverse complement strand
CTACAAAACTATAACAATATAAGCCCTGTTTTTAAATAAACTAAGTTGAAAATGTCTAAGGAGACTTTATCATTTGTATCTTAATATTTAAAATGAATTAAATTCATAATCTCGTTCGAGATAATTGTCATCTTACACACACACACACATACATACGCAATATGTATATATATATATATATATATATATATATATATATATATATATATATATATATATACGAAGAGGTAGACTAATACGGCCTTGAACAGTTTCATGTTTAGTAGCAAACGTTTCAAAGATCAATCATACCTCTATCATCAGTGCTGTAATAATGAACCAAAAATAGCGTACATTAGACAACAAAATTAAATGGATTAAAGAGGTTCTCTAAATTCAAACGACAATAATAATACTTTCACCAAAAAAAGTGAGCAAAAAATTAGCAAAAAATATGTAATATAATACAGATATGTTAAACAAACGAGAATATACAGTGGAGAAAAAACAAACAAAAACGAAAAATACTGGAACAAAGATATAAAAACTAACCAACATGGGTGGTAGTCAGGGGAATGGAAAACGCTAATTCGTGATTAGGGTGGTTGCGGTAGTGTTGATATTAAGCTCTGGTTTCATCTTTCGGATCAGCAAAGATTCCGAGATCATGAGGTCTAGGCGGGAGGAATAAGAGGATATCATTTTGAAGTCTGTGTTAGAGAAAGGATGTGAGTGTTGGTGAGAGTGCTCTTATGGCCGAGAAAGATGGTCTGCTCAGCGGTAGTGCCTTTGTGTTCCCTTATGCGGTGACATAACCATCGTGAGGTGGACCCCACGTACCTGACTTGGCAGTCAGGACAAGTAAATAGATAAACTGCATTAGAACATAAATCAAAGTAGCGTCTCGTAGGTATTTTTAAGAAATTTGCAATAGTGCTAGAATTACTGAAGACAAAAGTGAATTTTATTTGCGGGTAATTGTTTTGTAGGAACGTTTTTAATTGTTTTCTGACTTCAAAGCTCAATTTCCCTATAAATGGCAGTTTTACATATCTATGATCCCTTTTAACAGATGATACAATAGGTTGATCAGATTTTTTTTTTACAAAGAAAAGTGTTTGTTATTTTATCAAATAGATACAATGGGTACCCATTATTAACAAAGAAGTTTTTTAGAAAGTTCATTTCATCATGAAAAGTGGACCAATTGCTACATAGATTATAGGCTCTAGTGATGAGTGTTTTTATGCTATTGATTTTATAAATATATGGGATATTGCTGAGAAAATGAAGGCCGAGGCCATTAAAGGTTGGTTTACAGTAAATGCTGCCATTATCATTGGTAACATAGGTGTTTAAAAAGGGTAGTTGGTTATTCTGTTGTATTTCGCAGGTAAATTTAATACTAGGGTGTTTAGAGTTAAGATAATTCAAGAATAAATGTACATGCGAGGGGTCTTTAAACAATACAAATGTGTCATCAATATACCGACGGTAGTGAATAGGTCTAAATTCGAGTGGGCATTGGATGAGCCAGTTTAGTTCGTGGTGAAAAGCATTGGCATATGCAGGGCCAAGGGGGGACCCTATTGCTACCCCGTCTGTTTGGGTGTATAGATCATTGTCTCTTCGTTTTAACTGTTCGACGCTTATGTGGAAAACCTATAACAACTTATATATATATATATATATATATATATATATATATATATATATATGTATATATATATATATATATATATATGTTGTGTATATATATATATGTGTGTAAGGCAAACGCCCACGTGAGCTCATCGTCATTCTGTCAGGTTTTCCCTTGATTTCATGCATATCTTTCCTGATGGTCTCATATGTTTTGGAGCTTCCCCTGTTTAGATGTCTCCTAAATCTGCCACGAAGGCGCAATCTAAAAAGCTGTTCCTTATTATACCAAGCGCTATAGGGCGGTTACGAGCATTTCGATTACTTACTCTAAAAACAAGACGCCAGGACCACCAGCGCAGATGCTGGCATTCGGGCGTATCGTATACAGTTTTATTGACTTAACACTCAATAATTATTCACTCGCAGATAGTCTAACATGCACAAACTTGCACATATGGGTAATATCCCATTGTTTAATAGTTCCGTTTTGTGAGAAACTGCTGCACTGGAAATGGCCAAAAGGATGCATTCCTTTTTGTACATAGCTGTGAACTTGGACCATGGTATTGGGCCTTGCTCTAATTTCCTGCAGCATTACTATTTGCAGGAAAAATCTGTTTTACATAGTTTAGTTCTAATTCAGATTCATATCCATAACTCTTTATTTCGTTAGTACTAACGTTTATTGTTTCGCAATTGATGAATATTCTCTTTATAAACTGGTCATTAGCCTGCGTGTATTTGGAATCTATACAATTTAAATTTACCAACTTCTCAGTATGCATGAAATCCTGGCAAAGCCAGGTATGATCTTACTTAGTAATGACCTGTGGTGGTTTCTTTACAGACTGTTGAACATTACCCTTTCCTCTCGTGGTGTGTATTTATTTTGATACCATCTACAATATTAAAAAAAAAAGAAAACAAAAAAAAAATCGACAACCAGGAGAGCCCTCCGGGAATCGCAAAATATCAACTAAATTGCGATTACTATTCACAGTGTAAGGATTCCCTAGTATGGCATTTTTACTTAGAGGATTTCAGTACACAGTAATATAGAATAATAAGCACAAACAATATCTGGTTTATGAGTTGGAGAGTTAGAAAATGAGGTACATTGCTTGGTTTTGCACTATATCTGCCTGATGCCACTGACAAAAGATGCTCCTTTTAAATCACTTTGAAAATACTAAGATTGGAGTTGATTCTTACATTCTGTGGTAGACATTTCCAAATCTAGGGTCCTCGGATTTGCATTTGTTTTGACCCTGTTTCTGAATATGACCTTTTGAAGTGCAGGGAGTTAACCTGTCTTATATGAATATCTGCTTTGTTACCTACTGTTTGTTGAGGCATTAACCAGTGAGGATAGTCACTCTGTGTGAATTTATGAATGAGTGTACATGTGTCATATTGACGTTTTTTTGCTGAACTTGTAACCATTTTAATTTATTTATGTGGTCATGTTTACTATATTATCTTTTGCTACTCTTGCGGCAAAGTCTTTTAGTTTTGCGTTCTTTTTATTTGAGTTTTGTTGGTTGAACCTCATATGATGGGGCTGTGGTTTATATTGTTAAGAGCAAGGTTTGTACAACAGTAATTTTAGTTTCAGTAAAGATTTAATTATTTTTGTGTGCAATTTAGGTAAATCGATGTTCCCATTACTTTTCGACAGGTGTTGTCCACATTTGTTTCAAAAGCCATACATCTATGTGTACTCAACATATATATATGTGTGTGTGTACATATATCTATGTGTACTCAACTAGACCTAGAATCACCATCTCATATCAGAGCATGGATTTAGGGTTGATACACCACGACTAAGTAATTCTCTTGATAAAGGTTGTCCCTGACAATTATACCAAGGTCAATTCAGAAAACCTTGCGATGGAAAAAAAGTGTGCAGTCACTAGTTTCCTTGAGAAATTAGCTAACTTTGGAGTCCAAGGTAAGCTGTAAACCTGATTTCAAAAGTATCTATAAAACACTTCTCACCGTACAGGCAACTAAAGTGTGCGTTATTACCCTTCCATACACGGGCCCTTGGCTCCAAGAAACGTATAAATACCCAGTCGAATATAGTTGTGCGTAAAACCCCACGCCGGTCTGTTCCTCCATAGCAAGCGTTGGCAATGAACATATTCTCGGTAGATGTTTCTAAAAATAAACTGCCTCCCTCCCCGGTTATCCATACAGTGTAGGTAAATGCCATACTAGGGAATCCTTACACTGTGAATAGTAATCGCAATATAGTTGACATTTTGCGATTCCCGGAGGGCTCTCCTGGTTGTCGTTTTTTTTTTTTTTTTTTTTTTTTTTTTAGATGGTATCAAAGTAAATACACACCACGAGAGGAAAGGGTCATGTTCAATAGTCTATAAAGAAACCACCACAGATCATTACTAAGTAAGATCATGCCTGGCTTTGCCAGGGTTTCATGCATACTGAGAAGTTGGTAAATTTAAATTGTATAGATTCCAGATACACGCAGGCTAATGACCAGTTATAAAGAGAATATTCATCAATATCGAAACAACAAACATGGAAAAAAAACTAAACGTGAAGCAGTTGTTTCGCATCTTCCACACCCGAGCCTAGTTGACGCAAGGTGAAGGCCTTCCTAGTGACCTACATCTCCCCCTCGAGCAGGCCCTGCGAACTCATCCCCCCTTGCTATTGCCAAATGAATCTGACATTCCAACTACGGAAGCAAGCACCTGCCCACGAAGGGAGCTGCCGCATAAAAGAACACGTTTCGTCAGACGGAAGACAGACACGGCAGACAGACCAAGCACACAGGGTCCAGCTCCGCCACCTCGTGTGTGTGTATAAACACACGCACTCACTCACACACACATACACAGACACACACACACACACACACACACACACGCACACAAACACACATATATATGTGTATATATATATACTTAGATATTTATATATATATGTATATATATATAAATGTGTAAATATATACACATTTATATACATATACATGTATATAGGGCCATCTATATATGTAAATATATATATATATATATATATATATATATATATACATGTATATATGTACATTTATATATGTAAACAAATAGATAAATATGTATATATATGTAAAGGATCTTTTGCTTCCCGCGTAGGTTCGAATCCTACTCACTGTGCCAGTTGTAAAGGAGCTTTTGCTTTCACTGGTGTATCTCGTCATATAATCAATCACATCACTTAATTATGTTTTCGCTTTCATTAAAAAGGGGGTATTAAAAGATGTAATAACCATCACCATATATATTTACAATTGTTAAACAAGAAAATCGGTATATATCCACGTCCCAGCAAGCGTATCAAACGGCCCAGGTGTCACGGGGCTT
>NC_061819.1:31630137-31632637 GCF_019202785.1 Penaeus chinensis | reverse complement strand
AAGTTTCTTATGCAAGACTCATTTGATCTTTAAAAGGTAACTGACTATATCATTATGTCATAATATCAATAAAAAACAGTAGAGCATCACTTTGTTTTGATTAACTATATGGAAAGAAATCTTCATACGTGACAAACATGCTGTAGGAATCCCCAGGAGGAAAGTGCGCCAGTACGGTGCTTCCATCTATGCCTTCCCAGATGAAATTGTGGTGTGGGAATTTGTTCACAAGACTCCAGCTCATTTTCTGTGTCAGAAAACGGGTAAGGCCCATGTGCTGCAACGCAAATGAACACAATTAGCCGGCATGAATCAACCCATGTTCATTCATATTACACATTTAGATCCACATGAACATCATAGACGTGGATCAGCAAGATCATTTCTCTTACCCGCATCATGGCGGGAATCTGCGCTGAATAACCAAATGTGTCCGGCAGCCAGAACTCTTTGCAAGTAATACCAAATTCTTTCTGGTAAAATGTCTGTCCGTAAAGAAACTGCCTGATGAAAGATTCTCCGCTAGGGATGTTGCCATCCATCTCCACCCACGTTCCACCCACCGGAAGGAACTTCCCTGCAGCCACTTGTGTTTTCACTCGTTCAAACAGTTCTGGATAATACTGCTTGCACCAAGCCCACTGCTGCGCCTAAGAAAAGACCATGTGTCAGAAGGTTCCGTCTGGTACTTTAAGCAGATTGAAAACAATAGTTTTAGTGTTCGTGTTGGCACAGCATATGTACCTGTGAAGCCACAAATAAGTGCTCAGGGTAATCTTCCATGAGCTTCAGCTGCGACGAGAAACTACGTGCAACCTTCCTCTTGGTTTCCGAGTAAGGCCAGAGCCAAGCGGAATCGATGTGGCAGTTCCCAATGACAGCCAAAGTGTGGGCTCTCTGTCCATTGCCCTTCCGGAAGTATTCATCGGCTATGGCACTGGCTTCACTGCATAAAGTGAAAGGCTGCTGTGAAATTGGCTTTATCTTTATATACTTAATTATTATCTTCGTTTTGCATGTACCCCTAAGATTGTTTTAAACATTAGATAATTGGGTATATACCCATGAGTGAGTAGATGTAAGCATGGCAAGCATTCGTTAACATGTGTATGTACGCACACACACACACACGCACACACACACACACACACACACACACACACTTTGTGTTCATCATCTCTGGGTCATCCACTTCTTTGTCCGACGACATCTACCTTTCATTCCCTGCAATAATAGAGTTGACCATCTGGTTGGCAGCATAGAGCGCCTGGTAGCCCCGGTGGTCGGGGATCAGTTCCTGTGCCAACTGGTGAAGGACCTCTAGGTCGCGCGTCAGCTTGTACACCGTCGCGTCTAGCTGGGCGATCTCGGCGCGACTAAGCACGAAGTACATGTCAGGGTCTGGAGGATCTGGAAAGGGATTTTGGACGTTCATTTTAGAGCGGAGGATTGTTACCTTTGTAACGTCGAAACAGAACCGCTCCCTATGACAAAATACTCACAAATGAAAGTAATAATCCTTACCTATCTGGTCTCCCGGGCCGGCTCCGAAGAGCTTGTTGGCCGCCATCTCGACGTAGTATACCGAGAGGGGCGCCCCTGCCTGGTGGCTGCGGGTGAGCGGGTAGTCGGTGCGGCGAGAGACGGCGTCGCCCGTGGACAGCCCCTGCGCAAGGACAATCATGCAGCTGAATGTAGATAAAGAAATGAATACACACCTATACATGTTGCCCGCTTACATCGTATCGATCGATCTGGCTGTGGCAGAAATAATCGTATTTATTTCGAGATGCTGTCTACTTTCATTTAGACCAAACACAAAATCATCGCTAGGTAAATTTATCAATTATATTTTTCTAGAATGGAAGCAAACATTTGTATTCTATATACAGCTTTTTATTTTTGCTAAGGTATGCGCGCGCGCGTGTGTGTGTGTGTGTGTGTGTGTGTGTGTGTGTGTGTGTGTGTGTGTGTGTGTGTGTACACTTTCCTTTAAGCCACCCCTACACAAGTCAGTGCCGGGGTGCAGTCGAAAAATAAGTCTGGACACACACCTTAGACAGAATAATGGAAAGGCGTGGACGCTAACCTGCAGCACCCGGCCGTCGGCGCTCCAGACAGTCGCCTCCGAGTTGGATCCCCATCGGAGCCTCACCTCAGAACCCGCCCACTCATCGGGAATAAGAAACTCGAGTTTGAACCAGTGCGTCGTCCAGGTCGGTCCGAAGGAATCGCCAATACCGACAGGACTGAAATCCTGCACCACTATCTGATCGAAGCTCCACTGCTGCCACGCCCCCTCGCCTCCCGGCAGAGTCCAGTGAGATAGTGCTATGGATGAGATTAAAGCTAGTTACGCTATTCATGTAACGCTATTCATATATATATATATATATATATATATATATATATATATATATATATATATATTTATATATATATATAAGTGTGTGTGTGTGTGTGTGTGTGTGTGTGTGTCAGCATTAACACCTACAGTAGA
>NC_061819.1:31602637-31622637 GCF_019202785.1 Penaeus chinensis | reverse complement strand
GATTTTTCACGTGGAAGGTCTTCATTTCTGTATTTCAGATTCAAATGGAAAACGAGACGTAGGCATACATCAAATAGGTATTCAAAACACACGTGGTGAAGGTTAAATCTGAAAGGAGCTCAGGGTAATTCACTCAATAAAGGCCTGTCTACACGAACGGGCGTGCACGAGTAGAGATGACGTCAACAGACCGGCAGATATGTAGTCTTCCTATTGTTTTCTCGCCTGTGGTGGTTGGTTAATGGTTTAAAACAAATAGATATACTAAACATCCAAGGCCACGTAGCACTATGGTAAAGGATTGTGGTGAAAGGGATTTAAACGAGTTCTTTATTAGAACAAAATGTGATAGATTCTAACGGTCATAGAGCATTAGAGAATATTATGGTGGTGAAAGGGGTGAAAAGGGGGGAGTAAATGGGGTTGGATAGGGATTGATATATAGGGGAAGGGTGAAGGAGAAAGAGTGATTAGATCATATATTTATTAATTCGTTTGAGGAAGAAGAACAAGTCAATTGAAAAGGTGGGAGTGGCGTCACCTTAAAACAGCCACAAAGCAGAGTACAAACAGCTCTAGTGGCATTTGCGCAGTAGTGCATGTGAATTTGCTCGTTATGGAATGGTTAATGGTTAAAACAATAAATGTGCTTGACATCAAAAGTCACATAGCACTATGAAAAAGTGTTGTGGCGCAAAGGGTACAAAAAGAGTTAATGATTTGGATAAGTGGACAGGGGGAGAAGAAAAGACAATCAAAAGGGGGAGAAGAAAAGACAATCAAAATCGGTTAACGCGAAGGGTTGTGATCCAAGGCAGGGTGGTCCCTACGTTAGGCCTAGATCCCCGTCTCGTAAGCCCCCACGACAACAACAAGCAAATGATTGGGGGGCTGTTATGAAAGTCGTCATTTATTACAATGATGAGTTTGCTACCTCCTAGCTTAGACAGTGTTAATACATTTCCAAAGATATTCCCGGTGTACATTTTCCATTCTAATTCAGAGTTCTCCATACTGATACACATTATATTAAATGATTAATAGTTGAAAGCGAAATAAATGTACTAGTCATCTAAGCACTATGGGAAGATATAGGAAAGAGTATTGAAGGAGGTTGAGTTAGCAGTTAGTTGCTATACGTCAACAATCTATAGTAGTAATGGAAAGGTTAAAGATGGGTAAAGGAGTTGATGAGTGAATAATGGGTTAAGGTAGGATTAAGTAAATGGGATTAAATCAAGTGAAGGATATGTACGCGTTTGAGGAAGGAGAACAGGTTGTCAAAGCAGAAAGTTTGGGATTCCGGAAGGATGTGTGACAGGTTGAGAGAATAGCTGGGGGAAAGCAGAGGTATGGACTGCAGTAAAGCGTTGACAGGACAACAGAATATGTGGAACTGAAAAGGAACATTACATAGGGAACATAGGGGTGGATCAGAATGTGACATCAGAGAAGAGTGTGTTAGACAGGTGTGGCCAATACGTAAGCGGGCAAGAGCCGTCTCCCAACGTCTGTTCCGATGAAATGGAGCTGACCAGAGGAGATTGATAGTTCTAAATGATGTAATCTAGTGTGGAGACTTGACCAGAAAGGTTGCCATCGGTTATACAAGAAGGTCTTAAAGTGTTGATAATAATCCGTGGCTGGAATACGTGAGAAACGTGGTTGGTTTGATGTGGACATAGTGGCGTAGCATGCTAGAATATCTGCCTCTTCATTGTCAGGGATTCCAACATGGCTGGGCACCCAGCAGAATTTGAGTGTTTTATGGCGTATGGATAGGTAGAACAGATATTACAGACAAGGGGATTGGTCGAGTGCATTGACTTTATGAGAGTTAATGAGTTACAGAAGTCAGTAAAAATAGTGAATGAGGAAGAAGGGAGTGAGTATATGTGCTTTAAGGCAAAAAAAAAAAAAAAAAAAAAAAAAAAAAATTAAGAGGACACTGGATTCACCAGGAAGGGGGTATTTGAAAGTGTCAGTTGGGAAGGTCAGTGCGAAACCAGCACCGGAGGTGGTGCCATCCGTGTAAACACGAATACTGGAGGAATGAATGAAGACATGGTCAAGGAAATGGGTGAGAAGGAGAGTGTGTGTGTGGGGGGGATATCTGATTTTGGTGGGTCAGGGAAAACAGAAGAGCAAATACTGGGGTAAGGTATAAGCCATGGAGGGACAGGATGGGCAGAAAACGGAAAAGGTAGGATATGGCGAAAAGGGGAATGGGAGAGGAGGGTATCCATGCGAAGGGAGAAAGAAATAGGTAAACATGGAGAAGAAGCAAAGGTAGGAAGCAGGGATCGTGGGATAGTTTGAAGAGTGGAAGTTGGTGGAATCGAGCATAACATAGGAGAGAGAGAAGGGTACGATAGAGAGATGTTATGCATGATTCAGTGTACAGACTCACAACTGGAGAGGAGCGGAAGGCACCTAGGGATAAGCGAAAACCGCAGTGATGGATTGTATCAAGATGAGCAAGGAGAGAGGTTGAAACAGAGTAGATATGACATCCATAATCGAAATTAGAGAGGATCAAGGTAACATGAAGATGAAGGAGAGTTTTGCGATCTGAGCCCCTGGATATATGGGACAGAGTTTGTAAGATTTGGAGGCGGCGGGGAGCTTTTTCTTTAATGTAAAAAATATCGTCTCGCCAGGATAATTTTAAGTAAAAAATAATGCCAAGGAATTTTCCAGAAGAACGGTATTGGGGTGGAGTGCCATATAAGAAATATGGAGGTTGTGGACCTACATGTGTGCGAGAGAAAAGGATGGAGGAATATTTGGAGGTATAAAAGCAAAAGCCATGGTAGTGGCTCAGGAAGATACTACTGATATTGCAGACTGAAGGAACTGGTGGAGATTTAGTATGGATGTGCCAGAGACAAAGATGGTTAAATCAACATATAGTAATGATCAGGCTCCTAATGGTAAAACTGAGACAATGTCATTAACGGCAAGAAGGAATAAAGTGGTACTGAGTACACTGCCTTGTGGGACGCCTTTGAACTGAGGAAATGATGATGTGGAAGAGGCAATTTTGATGTAGAAAGGGCGTTTGGAGAGGAAAGACACCCATGTTTCCGCATATGCCTAGGGAGGACAACTGTTGGAGAATATGGTACCGCCATGTAGTATCATATGCTTTTTCTAGGTCAAAGAACATGGCTAATATGGATTCATGGCGTGTAAATGCTAATGTAATACATGTCTCGAGAAGAGCAAGGGCTGTACTTCGGGCACGTTGGAAACCAAACTGGGAAGGAGAGAGTAAGTTGCGAGATTCAAGATACCACATTAAGCGGAAGTAAACCATTCGCTCTAGTAATTTGTACAAGCAGCTAATTAGAGCAATGGGGCGGTAATCTTGAGGGAGTGTACCCGATTTATTGGGTTTCAAGAAGGGGAGGATAAGAGCTCGCAAATGAGAAGTAAATTTTCCAGAAGTCCATATGTGGTTGAAAATAGAAAGGTGGAGGGTGTCGGAGCATACAGTAGTGAATACCATCAGGGCCTTCATGAGTGTTGCGGCACGACTGAAGGGCAGCACTGAGTTTAGAGGAAGAAAAAGATAATTATAGGACTCAGCAGAGGATAAAAGAAGAGAAATGTGGAGAAAGGTGAGAACTACTACTGACCTGGCTGAAATAGTCACCTAGTTCATTAATAACTTGGAGAGAATCAGAGATGAGAGTATCTCGAATATGGAGGACGGGGGCTGGATGGGGGGATGTTCGCCAAACTGTTGAGATAGAAGTAGAAAATGAAACTCAGGAAATCTTATTTCGCCAGCTATTTTTTTTACTCTTCCTGATTGTACGTTGAAGACAGGCCGAGACTCTTTTAGAGGAGATAAGGGCTGATAGTTGGTTAGGGGTGTCTCGTTTGTATCGGTAATTGTTCTAGGCTGCACGTTTTAAGCGAAACACTTTAGTGCAATCGAAATTCCACCATGGAACACATTTGGAAATTTAACGTCTTGAGGTTTGAGGATTGGCTGTATAGGCAGTTGTGAAACATTGCATCGTATTTGAAATGGACGAGAAGAGGGATGGAGGGGTAGGAATAGCAGAGAGTGAAGTGAAAGTACGCCAATCGGCTCTGTCAAAGCACCAGCGTGGGGAGTTAGGAAATGGTACATTTGAAGTAGGAGAAAGGAGAACTGGAAAGTGGTCACTATAGGGAAAGTGGTCTAGAACTGACCAATAGAAATCTAAATGAAGAAAAGGGGAGCATAGAGAGAGGTCAATGCATTTGCGTACGTCTAAGTGTGTGGGGCGATCTGAATTACGAATAATTAGGTCAGTTATGGAGAGAAAGCGTTCAAGGATCGGCCACGGGAAGTGGTGATAGAATCACCCCAAAGAGTGTGGCGATAGCTAAAATCAACTATGAGGAAAGCTGGCTGGAGTTGGGAAATTAGATTTTCAAATGCAACAAAGTTAATGGGGTAGGAAGGGGAGAAATAGACTGATATAACTGTGATCCAACGGCGAAGAAAGGTGTGAATAACTAAGCACAGGACAGTGGTTTGAAAGGGAAGTATGGCATAAGGTGTTTTCTTATGTATAAGTATAGACGATACATAAAGGGATTGTGAAGATGGTAGTTGGGGATTGGTATAGGAGGATGTGTAAGAAAAGTCTCTTGGAGGCAGATAATGGATGGGTTATAAGAAGAAAGGATATGAAGAAGGTCAGGTCTATGAGAACGGAAACGGCGAATATTCCAATGCAGGAGAGCTATACTTTACTTGATCTATGAGTGATAACGGTTACAGCGCGTGTTGGAGAATTTGAAGGGGAAGGTACTTGGGGGTGATATAAGGAATGAGAGGGGGGGAGGGGTATCAGGAAGTAGAGGATCTGGGAAAGCGTATAGTTGTGAGATTAGGGATTCACGTGGAAGGGGCAGAGGGGGTGGAGGGAGGGTTAATGTAGGTGGAGCTGGAGCTAGGGTGGATGGGCTGTGTTGGGAGGGAGTAGGAGGAAAGGGTGTAGAAGGAATATGGATATCGCTTCCTCCACACTTTCAGTGTTGAGGGAGAGAGAATTGTGGAATTTGAGGGTGGATGAGGGGTTTCGGTGTCAATTTGGGACTCGAGTACATAGTTTTGAATATCTTTAAGAATTTCTGTAAAGGAGTTGGTGGGGACTTTTGTGAGAAAAGGTTTTCTTACGAGGGGGGGGGGGGGGAGGAGACTGGTGTCTGAGGAGTAGAGGCAAAGGTAGGCGGTGGTGAGTGGGTGGTAGGAGAAGGGGTGGAACGTTTAGTCTGTCTGCTGCCGATAGTTGGGGGGCGGGGGGGGGGGGATATTGGAGTGTCTGGATTTAGAATTTTATTTTACTGAGGAAGGTAAAAGGTAGAAGTGGGGAAGTAAGATATTGGAGGGATAAGTATTGGGGAGGGTGTATTAACATCTTGGGAGGGAGGGGGAGGGGCAGAGTGAGCGACATTACCTAAGTAGAGAAAAAGAGAATAACCTCGTCAATATGCTTCCTGTCTGGCTTCACACAGAGTGAGACCATGTGTGAATCTGAGAGTTGCCACCTCAGACTCAAACTCAGAAGATACATTATGGGGGCGCCGCAGTGGGCACATGTGCGTGACTGTATGGCAGGATGTCCTAAACGCCAATAATTTTGACACTGATGGGGAGGAGGTTGTAAGGACGGACAGGGAAGGATTCTCCACCAATGTAAACATAAAAGGGAAGGTCATGTCTACATTAAGTAATAATGGCAATGTTGGTGGGGTTCTTATGATGACCTCCGGGAGGAATGGAGTAGCACTGTACTGATATCGCATCATAGTCAGTGAGGCAGGCGAGTAAGTCTTTTCCACAGTCTGACCACTTTTGTTATAAATAGGGCAGTTTGCTGGGGAGACAAGTATTAAGGGTTGGGCGAGGTCTTGCAGGGATGGGGTTACCAGAGAGATCAGTTAGAGTTGACAATGCTATATCTTGGTTTTCAGATGTAACTGTGACGAGAAGAGAACGATCGGGTCGGTTACAGAATGAGACATTGCTGGAAGTGTGTCATCACGAAAAATAGGTCCCATTTGGCTGGGCAATTAGTATTTAAGACGTAGAGATGGGATGATATAAGGACAGGGACGTGTGGAAGAGGGAGTAGTGCTGAGGGAGGTATTATGGAGAGGTGGACAATAAGGCTGTAAAGTAAATAACAAGGAAGGATGGGGTGATTGATGAAGAAAGTTGTGGAGTTGAGATGATGAAGCTAAAATGTCTCCTGGAGCTTGAGTGTTGACTTCGGTGGATAATATATTAGTAGGTATTGAGGAGGGGGTAGTAGTTGCAGTGTCGTGGTCAAAGGAGAGCCTGGGGTTGGGAAACCAGGAGAGTTTGAATTGGGGCGATTTGATGAAGGGGCAAGCCTCAGTGCCCCTAACAAGGGTATAACATCATCTAGGTAATCCTAGAGTATGTTGGAGAGAGAAACAGACCATTCCTAAGGGTCCCCTTGAGGGATAAGGGCTAGACAACTAAAAGGGAAATACCATGCCCATCATGATGAAGGCCGTTCACGACTGGCACAAAATTAGACTTTCATCCTTTCAGTACGGCTCTCACACCTTATGGAGTGGATAGTCTGAGCGGTTGGAGAAGGGACTGAAACGAATAAGGAGGGAAAAAAGACTGTTGAGTCGAGGGCTGAGGCCCAAGGCAGGGGAGATCCCCAGCATTGGGTCCCAGTCCTCTTCTCCTAAGCCTCTCCATGACAACAACGGGCAAGGGAATGGGGGGAGGAGGATGAAGCAAATGCTTTTCTGAATCAAAATAACCGGTTTACCTGTTAAACGTTTACCTGTTTGCCACAAGCGTAGTCCCAGCCGGGACTAAACTTGTTTAGACTCTGGTCATTGGGTCTTCTTGTACTGTTTCTTGATCACTAATTCAATGTGTATTCAAATTCATTCAAGCAGTTATGATGCAAGTATAAATGCTTTATTACTTCTACCAAGGTATTTCCTTTGTTCATTCCCACAAGGTTTGTGTCAAAATGCGTATGACAAAATGGACCATCAATAAATGGTTAATGGTTAATGGTTAAAAGCAAAATAAATGTGCTAGACATCCAAGGTCATGTAGCACTATAGTTAATGTTAGTGAAGGGTGTTTGGGTTAGTGATTAGTTGTTATAGCTGGGTTAAGGAATTGGTGAGTGAATGGGTTAGGGTCGGATGAGGTAATGTAAAGGGTTAGATCAAGTGTGGAGACTTGACCAAAAAGATTGCCATCGATTATACAAGAAGGTCTTAAAGTGTGGGTAATAATCCGTGGCTGGGATATGTGAGAAACGTGGTTGGTTTGATGTGGACATAGCAGCGTAGCGTGCTAGAATATCTGCCTGTTCATTGCCGGGATTCCAACATGGCTGGGTACCCAGCAAAATTTGATTGTTTTATGACGTGTGGACAGGTAGAACAACCAGTTCTGGATCTTACAAACAAGGGAGTTGGTCGTGTGTATTGAGTTATTGAATTACGGGAGTCAGTAAAAAATGTATAAGAGGAAGAGGGGAGTGAGTATATGTGTTTTAAGGCAAAAAGGAGTGCATACAGTTCTGTAGTAAGGACACTGGATTCAGGAGGGAGGGGGTATTTGAAAGTAGGAGTTGGGAAGATTACTGCAAAACCAGCACCGGAGGTGGTTTTGGAGCCGTCAGTGTAGACGGGAATACTGGAGGAATGAGTGGAGGCATGGTCAAGGAAATGGGTGAGAAGGACTGTAGGAGGATTATTTGATTTTGGTGGGTCAGGGTAGACAGAGGAGCAAATATGGGGGCAAGGTATAAGCCATGGAGGGACTGAATGGACAGAGAACGGGAGGGGTTGGAGATGGGGAAAAGGGGAATGGGAGAGGAGGGTATCCATGCGAGTGGAGAAAGGAGTAGGTAAACGTGGAGAAGAAGCAAAGGTAGGAAGTAGGGATCGTGGGATAGTTAGTTTAGTGAGGGGAAGTTGGTGGAATCGAGCATAACATCGGAGAGAGAGAAGGGCACGGCGTCGAGAGAGAGATGGTATGCCTGATTCAGTGTACAGACTCTCAACTGGAGAGGAGCGGAAGGCACCTAGGGCTAAGCGAAGACCATAGTGGTGGATTCTATTAAGATGAGCAAGGAGAGAAGTTCGGCCAGAGGAGTAGATATGGCATCCATAATCAAGAGTGGAGAGGATTAAGGTGACATGAAGATGAAGGAGAGTTTTTCGATCTGAGCCCCAGGATAAATGGGATAGGGTTTGTAAAATTCGGAGACAGCGGCGAGCTTTTTCTTTGATGTAAAGAATATGGTCTCGCCAGGATAGTTTGGAGTCAAAAATGACGCCTAGGAACTTACCAGAGGAATGGTGTTGAAGTGGAGTGTCATAGAAGAAGAGTGAAGGTAGAGGACCTACACGTGTGTGAGAGAAAAGGATGGAGAAAGATTTGGAGGTAGAAAAGCTGAAGCCATGGTTTGTGGCCCAGGAGGAAACTGATGATATTGCAGATTGAAGAAATTGGTAGAGGTTTGGTATGGATGTGCCAGAGGCATAGATGGTTAAATCATCAACATATAGTGATGACCAGGCTCCTGGTGGTAGAACTGAGGCAATGTCATTTACAGCAAGAAGGAATAAGGTGGTACTAAGCACACTGCCTTGTTGGACACCTTCAATTTGAGGGAAAAAAGATGATGTGGCAGAGGCAATTTTGACCTGGAAAGTGCGTTGGGAGAGGAAAGACTTTATGAAGACACCCATGTTTCCATGTATGCCTAGAGAGGACAATTGTTGGAGAATATGGTACCTCCATGTCGTATCATATGCATTTTCTAGGTCAAAAAACATAGCTTGTACGGATTCATGGCGTGCAAATGCTGATGTAATATATGTCTCAAAATGAGCAAGGGGGTCAGCTGTGCTTCGGGCACGGCGAAAACTAAACTGGGAAGGAGAGATAAGATTGTGGGATTCAAGATACCACATTAAGAGGAAGTTAACCATTCGCTCTAGTAGTTTGCATAAGCAACTAGTTAGTGCGATGGGGCGATAGTCTTGAGGGAGGGTACCCGATTGATTGGGTTTCAGGAAGGGGAGGATAAGAGCTTCTCGCAAATGAGAAGGAAAATTTCCTGATGTCCAAATGTGGTTGTAAGTTGTTAATAGGAAGGATAATGAGGAAGATGGGAGTTGTCGGAGCATACGGTAGTGAATACCGTCAGGGCCTTCATGACTGTTGTGGCACGATTTTAGGGCAGCACTTAATTCAGAGGAAGAAAAGGGAGCATTATAGGACTCAGCAGAGGATAGGGTGAAGATAATGGGGGGTACGTTCCCTGATGGTTTTAATAGAAGAGAAGTGTGGAAAAAAGGTGAGAGCCACTACTGACCTGGCTGAAATAGTCACCCAGTTCATTAGCGACTTCGGGAGGATCAGAGATGAGGGTATCTCGAATATGGAGGACGGGGGCTGGATGGGGGGGATGTTTGCCTGATAGTTTATGGATCCGGTGCCAAACATTTGAGATAGATGTAGAGGATGTAATTGAGGAAACATAATTTCGCCAGCTATTTGTTTTACTATTTCGGATTGTACGACGAAAACAGGCAGATGCTCTTTTAAAGGAGATAAGAGCTGATAGTTGATGAGGGGTACCTCGTTTGTAGCGGTAAGTGCTTTAGTGCAATCAGAATTCCACCATGGAACACATTTGGAGGTATAGGGTCTTGAGGTTCGAGGGATAGCTGTATGGGCAGCTCTTAGGACTGTAGTTATGAAAAATTGTATCATTTCTGATACGGATGAGAGGGAAGATGGAGGGGTATGAATAGTAGAGAGTGAAGTGAAAGTATGCCAGTCAGCTCTATCAAAGCACCAGCGTGGGGAGTTAGGAAGTGGTACATATGAAGTTGGAGAAAGGAGAACTGGAAAGTGGTCACTATAGGGAAAGTGGTCTAGAACTGACCAGTGGAAATCTAAATGAAGAGAAGGGGAGCATAGAGAGAGGTCAATGCATGAAAAAGACTGCGTGTGTGTATCAAAGTGTGTGGGGTGATCTGTATTTAGAATAATAAGATCAGCTGTGGAGAGGAAGCGCTCTAGATCTCGGCCACGGGTGTTGGTGATAGAATCACCCCAAAGAGTGTGGCGGCAGTTAAAATCACCTACTATGAGGAAAGGTGATTGAAGTTGGGAAATTAGGTTTTCAAAAGCGACAAAGTTAATGGGGTGGGAAGGGGAGAAGTAGACTGAAATCACTGTGATCCAGCGGCGAAGAAAGATACGAATAACTGTACAAGGGACAGTGGTTTGAAAGGGAGGTATGACATAAGGTGTTTTCTGGTTGATAAGTATGGACGAGACATAAAGGGAGTGTGGGGAAGAAACAAAACAGTAATTGTGCATTGGTATTGGAGAACGTGTTAGAAAAGTTTCTTGAAGGCATATAATGGATGGGTTATAAGAGGAGAGGATATGTCGGAGTTCAGGTCTGTGAGAGCGGAAACCGCGAATGTTCCAATGAAGGATAGTTATACTTTCCTTGATTTAGCGATAACGATTGTAGTATGTGTTGGAGAATTTGAAGGGGAGGGTGCTAGAGGGTGGAATAAAAAAAAAAAAAAATTATCTGCCGCGTCAACAGCTAAGGTCATTAGCGAAAGAGGGTAGGATAAAGAATGAGGTTGGGGAGGTGGTATTGTATCAGGAGGGGTGTTGGGAGGCAGAGGGTCTGGGGAATAGGGTACTTGTGACATGAGGGATTCACGTGTATCCAGGAGGTAGTGGAAGGGATAAAGGGGATGGTGGGAGGGTTAATATAGGTAGGGGTGGAGTCGGGGGGGGATGGGTTTTGTTGGGATGGGGTAGGAGGATTGGGTGTAGGGAGAATACGAGTAGGAGGAGGATGGATATCGGCAGTCACGTTGAGTGTGGAGGGAGCGGGAATTGTAGAATTTGAAGGTGGGTGAGTATCAGTTTGGGACTCAATTATGTATTTCTGGATATCTTCAAGAGTTTCTATAATGGGGTTGGTTGGGGAGTTTTGTGGGATAAAGGTTTCCTTGTGAGGGGGAGAAGAGAAGTCTGGTGTCTGAAAAATAGGGCCAAAGGAAGGTGGAGGTGATTGTGAGGTAGGGGAAGAGGGGGTGGAACGTTTATTCTGTCTGCTGCGGGTAGTGCGGGGAGGGAGAGGGGAAGGTGTTGGGGCTGTAGTAGAGATTGGGGTGTCTGGATTTAGGATAGCAAAAGAATTTGATTGGGTAGAGATTGGAGTGTCTGGGTTTAGGATGGCAAAAGAATTTGACTGGGGAAGGTAGGTGGTAGAAGAGGGGAAGTTAGATGGAGGGGGGTTGGGTTTAGGAGAGGATGTAGGAGCTTGGGAGGTAGGGCGATTGGCAGAGTGAGCGACATTACTTGAGTAGGGGGTAAGAGAAAAACCTTATCGACGTGCTTCCTGTCTGGCTTCACGTAGAGTGAGTCCAAGTCTGAATCTGAGAGTTGCTACCTCAGACTCAAATTTGTAGGTGGGGCAGCCTCTATAAAGTACATTATGGGGGCCGCCACAGTTTGCACATGTGCGTGATTGTGCAGAGCAATTTGATCGAGTATGGCCAGGTTGGGCACATAGCGGGCATCTGGCTGTGGAACGGCAATGTTTGGCAGGATGTCCTAAATGCCAACAATTTTGGCACTGACGAGGAGGAGGTTGGTATGGTTGGACAGGTAGGGATTCCCCACCTATGTTAACATTTAAGGGGAAGGTCATGTCTACGGAAAGTAATTTTGGCAATGTTGATGGATTTCTTACGATTTCCTCTGGGAGGAATGGAGTAGCATTGTACATATGTTGCATCATAGTCTGTGAGACAAGCGAGTAAGTCCTCTCCACATCTGACCATTCTTTGTCATGGATTGGGCAATCTGTTGGGGAGATAGAGACAGTTCCAGTGCAAGTATTGAGGGTTGGATGTTGTTCTGTAGGGATGGGATTACCACATAGATCAGTTAGTTTTGTTAATGCTATAGCTTCGTTTTCAGTTGTTACTGTGACGAGACGGGAGTGGTCGCGTCGGCTACGGAAAGAAACTTATGCCTACTTGTTTTTGGAGGCATTGTTGGAAGAGGAGGGTGTTTTGAGAGTAGGGAGCTGTGGGAGGGATCACGAAAAATCGGTCCCATTTGGCTGGGCTAAATAGAGTATTTAGGATTCTTGTAGAGGTGGGGGTAGTAAAAGTGCGGGGACGTGTGGAGGAGGGAGTAGTGTTGAGGGGGGTAGTGTTACGGGGAGTTGGGCAAGAAGGTTGTAATTTAGTAATAAGGGGAGATGGGATGGTTGATGAAGAAGGTTGTGGGAGTAAAGGAGTTGAAGTTGAGCATGTTGGGAGAGTAGAAATGTCTCCTGGGGGTAGGTTGTTGATTAGGGTTGATACTGTACTAGTATGCATTGATGATGGGGGAGTTGTTGCAGTGTTCGGAGCCGTGGTCAAAGGAGAGCTGGGATTGGGGCTATTTGATAAAGGGGCAAGCCTCATTGCCCCTAAGATTGGGGTTATGTCTTCATTATTGGCCATGATAAGCTTAGAGTATGTTGGGGTAAAAATTGTCCACCCCTCAGGGTCCCCTTGAGGGGTAAGGGCCAGGTATGGCAGGGGAATACCGTGCCCATAGTTCCCTCAGGCCGTTCAGGACTGACATAAAGTCAGCCTTTCATCTTTTCAGCACGGCTCTCACACCTTAGGAGGTGGATAGTAGAAGGGATTGGTGAAGAAACTGAAACGGAAAGTATGAGTGGGAAAAAAAGACTATGCAAAATTAGTTGAGTCGATGGCTGAGTCCCAAGGTTGAGGAGTTCCCCATCATTGGGTCTCAGTCTTCGTCTCCTAAGCCCCCCCCCCCCCCTACGATAACAACGGGCAAAGGATTGGGGGGGTAGGAGGTAGAAGAGGGGAAGTTACATAGAGGGGGTTGAGTTTAGGAGAGGGTATAGGAGCTTGGGAGGTAAGGGTATTGGCAGAGTGAGCGACATTACTGGAGTAGGGAGCAAGAGAAAAACCTCGTCGACGTGCTTCCTGTCTGGCTTCACGTAGAGTGAGTCCAAGTCTGAATCTGAGAGTTGCTACCTCAGATTCAAATTTGTAGGTGGGGCAGCCTCTATAAAATACATTATGGGGGCCGCCACAGTTTGCACATGTGCGTGATTGTGCAGAGCAGTTTGATCGAGTATGGCCAGGTTGGGCACATAGCGGGAATCTAGCTGTGAAATGACAGTGTTTGGCTGGGTGTCCAAAACGCCAACAAATTTGGCACTGACGAAGAGGAGGTTGAATGGTCGGACAGGTAGGGATTCCCCACCTATGTAATCATTAAAGGGAAGGTCATGTCTACGGAAAGTAATTTTGGCAATGTTAATGGATTTCTTACGATTGGGCAATCTGTTGTGGAGATAGAGACAGTTCCGGTGCAAGTATTGAGGGTTGGATGAGGTTCTGTAGGGATGGGATAACCACAAAGATGTTAGTTTTGTTAATGCTATAGCTTCGTTTTCAGTTGTTACTGTGACGAGACGGGAGTGGTCGGGTCGGCTACGGAAAGAGACTTTGCCTACTTGTTTTTGGAGGCATTGCTGGAAGAGGAGGGGGGTTTTAGAGTAGGGAGCTGTGGGAGGGATCACGAAAAATCGGTCCCATTTGGCTGGGCTAAATAGAGTATTTAGGATTCTTGTAGAGGTGGGGGTAGTAGAAGTGCGGGGACGTGTGGAGGAGGGAGTAGTGTTGAGGGGGGTAGTGTTATGGGGAGGTGGGCAATAAGGTTGTAAGGTAGTAATAAAGGGAGATGGGGTGGTTGATGAAGAAGGTTGTGGGAGTAAAGGTGTTGAAGTTGAGAATGTTGGGAGAGTAGAAATGTCTCCTGGGGGTTGGTTGTTGGTTAGGGTTGATACTGTACTAGTATGCATTGATGAGGGGGTAGTTGTTGCAGTGTTCGGAGCTGTGGTCAAAGGAGAGCCGGGATTGAGGCTACTTGATAAAGAGGCAAGCCATTAATGGTTAATGGTTAATGGTTAATGGTTAAAAGCAAAATAAATGTGTTAGACATCTAAGGTCATGTAGCACTATAGTAAATGGTAGTGAAGGGTGGTTGAGTTAGTGATTAGTTGTCAAAGTTGGGCAAAGGAATTGACGAGTAAATGGGTTAAGGTTGGGTAAGGTAATGTATAGGGGTTAGATCAAGTGAAGGATGTATATGCATTTGAGGAATGAAAACAGGTTGTCAAAGCAGAAAGTGTGAGAAGTTGTGGGAGGGATCACGAAAATCGGTCCCATTTAGATTATTTAAGAATTTTGTAGAGATGGGGGAAGTAGAAGAACGGGGGCATGTGGAAGAGGGAGTAGTGTTGAGGGAGGTAGTGTTATGGGGAGGTGGACAATAAGGTTGTAAGGTAGTAATAAGGGAGGATGGGGTAGTTGATGAAGAAGGTTGTGGGGGTATAGTTGTTGAAGTTGAGCATGTTGGGAGTAGAAATGTCTCCTGGGGTGTTGATTAGGGTGGATACTGTACTAGTCGGCATTGAAAAGGGGGTATTAGTTGTAGTGTTCAGAGCCGTGGTCAAAGGAGAGCCTGGGGTCAGGGAATCGGGCGAGTTTGAATTGGTGGAGCTATTTGATGAAGAGGCAATTGCCTCTAATAATGGTATGGTTAATGGTTAATGGTTATTCATTGTTGGCCATGATAAGCCTGGAGTATGTTGGGGAGAGAAACGGTCCACCCCTCAGGGTCGCTTGAGGGGTAAGGGCTAGACAACTAAAGCAGGGGAATACCGTGCCCATGGCTCCCTCAGGATGTTCAGGACTGGCACAAAGTCAGCCTTTCATCCTTTCAGCACGGCTCTCACACCTTAGGAAGTGGATAGTAGAAGGGGTTGGTGAAGGGACAGAAAGGAAAAAGTAGGAGGGGGAAAAAAAAGACCATGCAAAATTTGTTGAGTCGAGGGCTGAGTCCCAAGGTTGGGGAGTTCCCCAGCATTGGGTCCCAGTCTCCGCCTCCTAAGCCCCCCACGACAACAACGGGCAAGGGATTGGGGGGAGGCAAGCCATTAATAAAACTCTTATGAATATAATTATTTTATTCCAACACTCTATTGGGAGTAGTGTTCAAAACAGTATTTTTGAAATAAACTTAAAAAATCAAATCTCAAAAGATGACAGGTCCTAAAAGTACAAGCAGGATGGATTGTTAGACAGGAATTAACTTAATCTATGACTCCTACATTATCAAATTATGACATGATCTAGAGAACGGTAACTTCTGCTAACTTATAATGAGCTGTCATTTGCCAATATGAAACTTTTTGTTTACATTATTATAATCATCCATATATTTGGTCAAATACAATAATACATAAATTTCTAACACATGAAACAACCATTCATCACTTTCAACTTGGGAGACAAATCAGTTCCCGAAAAAGAATTGTTGTACTTTACAAACATTCCTCTCCTACATTCTTTTTATATGTAGAAAGTTAGGCAATCTTTATATCTTCTTAAACGGTCTGATATATGGCATACGAACTCTTAAATTCTTGATGACTAAAGGGTCATTATGTCAGGTACTTTTTGACAGCATCTACTAAGTTTCGGACCATTAACTACCATCATTCTTATTGTATACATTCAGAAAGATATGCAAACTACTTGGTTATAACTCTGTTGCCATACAAATCAGTTTCTGCTATGCACAGATTATGGACAATGATGCATCACCTTGCACCAGCATAATTGATGAAGTTTGTAGAACTAATTTCATTTGTATTGTACTTATAAAAAGGTTTCATGTAAAATGCCAGTATCACTCCATTTAATGATTTTACATTCAAAATAATCTGTATACTTTAATGGACATCACAATGCTTAAATTCAGCATCAGTGAGTGAAACTGAAAGTAATCCTACAATCTTCAATTGAAAATGGACATCTTCAACAGTAATCCAGTGCCATGACTAAACAAGGGCTACAATTAGCCTATACTTAGCACTTACTCCATGATTACAAATGAAAGTGTGGAGAAAACAAAATACTGCCGTGATGTAAATATTACTATGGTCATTTTATGATCCAAAAAATCACCCATTGATATTAATATACAGAATAAAATTAAACTAGGTGTACACACGTGCATGCGTTCATGCGTGCCAGTATCTGTGTGCGTTCGTGTGTGTGTGCGTGCGTGTGCACGTGTGTGTGTGTGTGTGTGTGTGTGTGTGTGTGTGTGTGTGTGTGTGTGTGTGTGTGTGTGTGTGTGTGTGTGTGTGTGTGTGTGTGTGTGTGTGTGTGTGTGTGTGTGTGTGTGTGTGTGTGTGTGTGTGTGTGAGAGAGAGAGAGAGAGAGAGAGAGAGAGAGAGAGAGAGAGAGAGAGAGAGAGAGAGAGAGAGAGAGAGAGTAAAACTGTGCAGAAATGTGCATGTATACATGTACACAAGGAAACAGCCATCCCGAAACACAGACACAAACAACTTTGTAAGAAAATAACCAAACATTTTCATTGAATATCATTTCACAAAGAAATCAACTACAAGATATAATCAAGCTCATCCCTGGAGTATATGTTGTTGCCTGTATTTAATATCCGTGGATACCCTGCAACAAGAGCATCTTGAGCGCCAATATACAAATTGTTGTAAATTTTCCAATACACATCTCGTACTTTTCTTGCTGGGTGGAAAAGCCCCTGCAACACATACTGAAGAATCTGAAATAGAAAGTTACATTAGCAAAAACAAACTTAGACATTTTATTTTGCAACTTGTACTGATTTATTCAAACAAAATCACTGCAACACTATATATATATATATATATATATATATATATATATATATATATATATATATATATTCTCTCTAAAGTTTAAACAAAATAGCCTTACCTTCTGTGGTCCTAGGGCCACCCTGAGTCCCTCAATGCTGTCCATGAAAGCTTGGACCAGATGAGGTGATGTCTCAAAAATATTTGGCCATACATAATTCAACAAGTGAATCAATGCATCTTCGCAACCAAAACCATAAACGCCAATGGCCATATGTTTGATGGCTGCACATGCAGTCTGCCTGTGCACTAAATCTCTGTCCATGAGAGCATCTTCCAGAAGTGATGTGACAGCATAAATATAATCTTTCCCCATTTCACCAATGTATTCAAAAAGGAAAGAAAGGGACTTCAGAACTCCATTTTGGACATTCAGTTCAGGAACTCTGTATTCATTCATAAGACCTGGGAGAACTGTAAATGGGGAACATGTTTCAGCGACTATAGCAATAGCCACTGTTGTACACACTCGATTTTGTCGCTCTTGAACCTTAAGGTTATTTAGTAATGTAGCAAGCACATCGTGAGGACCAATAGCTTTGGCAATATAACCAAATGTGTTTACCGTTGCTCTTCTGATGGCTTTTTTGTGTGCTTTAAGAAGTTCTAACAATTCAAAGCAAATTCTCATCCATTCACGAGGACTCACATACTCTGGTCCTCTGTCGGCAATGCGTCCTACCAAGTCAATACAATTTTCTTGTACCTTTTCATGTCTGTTCTTCAGAATGGGAGTAAGACGTGGGAGAAGATCTTTGATGGGAGGGTTCATTTTGTGCATTCCAATAACATTCACAATACCTTTCAAAGCACCAAGAATGGACCCAAGAACTTCTGGATATTCTTCACCAAGATATTCATACAGCACAACACCCAAATGTCCCATCAGTTTCTCTTCCTGACATGTTTTCATTACTACTGCAATGCGAGATATCAGATCTGCAGCTTGTTGACGAACTTTGGCCGATTTATTATTCAGGCGCCACAATATAGTACCACAAATTTGAGGAAGATAAGCCTTGACACGTGATCCAAGAGCATTAACAATGGTACCAAATCCATTGAGCATAACAACATCTTCTGTAGTCTGCTCCTGGAATGCATAAAGAATACCGTCAATCAACTGTTCTTCGAGTCGAGAATCAATGTCTGCTGCACCTAAGTTAGCCATAATCTTTTCAATTGTTTCCATTACCATTTTACGGTACTGCTCATTTTCATCCTTTAAATCATCTACAATACGGTTAACAATCTCAGATGCCCCAACTTTATTTGCAATCTCAACAGTTGTATCGACTAGCTGGCGGTAGTTTCGCCTATCGAGAGCCATTCTGTGGTTCCAAAAGTGCTTGAAGAAGTGGGGCAGGATCTCCTCCTTAATATATCCTGGTTCAACACCATCTGTGGCACAACACTGTTTGACCACCTTCAACACAATCTTCTTCATTTCTTCATCAGGACTTTGGAATTCTCGAATGAGGATCAACATCACTTCCCTTGTATAGTAGTCAGCATACTCTCCATCCATAAGTGGGATCAGATAACCAATAGCTTTCAAAAAGGCAGCAAGACCCTTGCCACGGTGTTGTCGGATACCACGCCACAGAGGCTTCAAAACAGAATCAAAACTCTCAATACCATAAGGTGTTGCTGCTTCTGCCAGTGCAGCCAAGGCAAGGGCAGTGATAGTTCTCACCTTCTGTTGCTCATCAACAAGTCCATGTTCAATAATTTCAACAAGGGAACGGAGATGTGGCAAAATTGCACAACCCATCAAGATGGCAATCTGCTGTACAATTTTAATACCAGTATGCCGTGCCTGCCATGACTTTTTGCTCTTACAGACAGCCTTTAAAAATGGTAGCAAAGATGGAATGCCAAGGGCAGAAGCCACAACAGCAAAGGCTCGGGCAGTAGTGTTACGCACGTATTCATCAATGTTATCAATATCAGGTCTCATTGTGGAAATCATGGTTGCTAATCCAGCAGCTTTGGCCAAATTACTAATGATCTCTCTACCTTCTACACGAGCATAATAATCTTCATCAATAAGTAGAGGTTCAATGACCACAAGAATCTTATGAACATAAGGGCGTACCAGGTCATCAAGTTTGTAGAGAACTCTGTCAATAACTTTGACCAAAAGATGTCGTTCTTGATCCTCCAGTGTTGGGGACATTAGCAAGGGAAGGATCTGGTTAAAGAGAGGCCCTGCACCAAACTCTCTTGCTTTATCTGTAATCTGGCGTAGTGCTGCTTTGCGCATTGGAGGAGTTCCATTCTTTATTTTGAGAAGCAATTTCATTATTTTCCTTTCCTTTTGCTCTTCTGGGCTTAGGCTCTCCTCATCAACATCTTGCAGAAGTTTATCGAAGTACTGGGCATCTTCAGGTTTCAGTAAGGGCAAATTACCTTTGGGCTGTGAGTCGTCATGCTTTGGCGTCATGCCCTCCTTCTGCATGTAGAATCCTTGAGGGGTTCCTATCATTGGTGTTGGAGTAGCTGTTAATTTACGTGCAGGTGTTCTTATAGGAACATAACCCTGAGGTGGTGGTAGCACTTCATACCCAGGAGGAAATAGAGCATCAAGTTCTTCATCTGTCATGGGCCTATTCCTCTCATCAATTTCCCTTTCCCACCTGAAAGCATGAATCTGTTCTGGTGTCATATTTACCAACTGTCCTGGTGATGGAGTAGCCATACCAATAGCCTTTGGCCCAACAGGTGTTGTACCTCCAGGAGTTATACCCCCAGGAGTCATCATTCCTGGAGTCATACTAGGTGTGTGGGGTGTTGATGGGGTCATAGCTCCTGATGGAGTGGCACCAGGAGTTTGTGCGGCTGGAGTTTCATCCCATCTTGAGCGCCGCTTGCTGGCACTTGGAGTTGGGGTTTCTTGTATGAGGTCACTAGCTCCACGGTCAGTTCGAGGGGTTTCAGCCCAGCCACTGTTATGTCCAGGAGTTTCTCCACGATCTGTTTTTGGCGTCTCATCCCACCGATTTCGTCGAGCTGAAGGAGTAGCCTTGTCATGAACAGGTGTTTCATGGCCAGGTGTTGCATGGCCTGGTGTGGCATCCCACATACGAGTGCTCTGTCCTGGTGTGGCACCAGGTGTCTCACTTCCTTTGG
>NC_061819.1:31592637-31597637 GCF_019202785.1 Penaeus chinensis | reverse complement strand
ATGGGAGGGTTTTTTTGTGCTTTCCCAAAAATAACATTCACAAAAACCTTTCAAAGCACCAAGAAGGGACCCAAAAACTTCTGGATATTCTTCCCCAAGATATTCATCAGCCCCAACCCCAAAATTGCCCCCATCAGTTTCTTTTCCCTGACATTTTTTCCATTACTACTGCAATGCGGGGGGATATCGGGAATCTGCACCCTTGTTGACGAACTTTTGGCCCCCGATTTATTTTTCCCGGGCCCCCAAAAATATCGGAAAACCAAACAAATTTGAGGAAGATAAGCCTTGACACGTGATCCAAGAGCTTTAAAAAATTTGGTACCAAATCCTTTGAGATAAACAAATTTTCTGTAGTTGCTCCTGGAATGCATAAAGAATCCCGTCTTCAACTGTTCTTCGAGCCCGGAGAACCCAATTTTGTTCTGTGCCCAAAGTTAGCCTTTAATCTTTTCAATTGTTTCCATTACCATTTTACGGAAACTGCCCCATTTTCACCCTTTTTTTAAATCTTTCTAAAATTTACGGTTAAAAAATTTAAAGAGGGGGGGGGGGGGCCCAAACTTTATTTGAAATTTTAAACGGGTTTGTTTTCGACTGGGTGGGGGGTTTAAGTTTCGCCTATCGAGGCCATTCTGTGGTTCCAAAAGGGGTTTGAAAGGTTTTTTTTTTTTTTTTTTTTGGGCGGGGAAAATCTCCCCCTTTAAATATCGGGTTTTAAAACCCCAAATTCTGGGGCAAAACCACTGTTTAAACCCCTTCAACACAATTTTTTCTTTTTCTTCTTCAGGATTTTGGAAATTTTTTCGAAAATGATCTTAACATTCCCCTTGTATAGTATTTCATTTTTATTCCCCCATCCAAAGTGGATCAGAAAACCAAAGCTTTCAAAAAGGCAGCAAGACCCTTCCCAACGGTGTTGTCGGTTTCCCACGCCACAGAGGTTTCCCAAAACAAAATTTAAAAACTCTAAAATCCCAAAAGGTGTTGCTGCTTTTTCCCCCTGCCCCCCAAGGGGCCCCAAAGGGCCCCCAGTGAAAAGTTTTTCCAACCTTCTTTTGTTTTTAAACCCAACAAGCCCAAATTTTTCAAAAATTTTTCAAAAGGGAACGGAGATTTTTGGCAAAATTGCAAAAACCCTTTCAAGGTTTGGCAATCTCCCCTGTACAATTTTAATCCCAAAGGTTGCCTTTCCCTTGCCATGACTTTTTGTTTCTTCCCAGAACCCTTTTAAAAATGGTAAAAAGAAAAAAATCCCAAAGGGCAGAACCCAAAAACAGCAAAGGCCCCGGGCAGTATTTGTTTCGCACGAAATTCATCAATGTTATAAATTTATCGGGTCTCATTTGGAAAATCATGGTTGCTAATCCAGCAGTTTTGGGCCAAATTATAAGTTCCCCTCTACCTTCTACACGAGCATAATAAACTTCATCAAAAAAGTAGAGGGTTTAATGACCACAAGAATCTTATGAACATAAAAGGGCCCTACCAGGGGCATTTAAAATTTTTTAGAGAACTCTGTCAATAAAATTTGACCCAAAAAATGTCGTTCTTGATCTCCAGTGTTGGGGACATTAGCAAGGGAAGGATCTGGTTTAAAGAAGGCCCCCCCGCACCAAACTCTCTTGCTTTTTTTCTGTAATCTGGCCCTTTTGTGCTGCTTTGGATTGGAGGAGTTTCCCTTTTTTATTTTGAGAAGCAATTTCATTTTTTTTCCCCTTTTCCCTTTTTCTCTTCTGGGCTTGGCCCCTCCCCATCAACATCTTTTCAGAAGTTTAAAAAAAAGTACCCGGGCATTTCAGGTTTCAGTAAGGGCAAAATTTAAATTTGGGCTGTGAGTCGTCTGCTTTGGCGTCATGCCCCCCTTCTGGGGATTTTAGAATCCTTGAGGGGTTTCCCATTATTGGTGTTGGAGTAAAACTTTTTAATTTTTTCGTGAGGGGTTCTTAAGGCATAACCCCAGGTGGTTTTGGGGCACTTCATCCCAGGAGGGAAAAGGGGCATCAAGTTCTTCATCTGTTATGGGGCCCATTCCTCTCATCTTTTTCCCTTTCCCCCCCCCTGAAAGCTTTAATCTTTTTCTGGTGTCATTTTTTACCAAAATGCCTTTGGGGATGGAGAGCCAAAAATAACCCCTTTTGGCCCCAACAGGTTTTTGTACCTCCCGGAGTTTTTTACCCCCCGGAGTCATTTTTCCTGGAGTCATACTTTAGGGGTTTTTTTTGTGGGGGGTTGATGGGGTCATAGCTCCTGATGGAGTGGCACCAGGAGTTTGTGCGGCTGGAGGAAACTTGAGCGCCGCTTGGGTTTGGGAACTTTGGGGTTGGGGTTTTTTTTGTATGAGGTCAATAGCTCCAAAGGCAGTTGAGGGGTTTCAGCCCCCGCCCCTGTTATGTCCAGGGGTTTCTTCCCCGATCTGGTTTTTTTGGCGTTCCCCATCCACCCATTTCGTCGAGCTGAAAAAAGGGGTAGCCTTGTCATGAACGGGTTTCATTTGGGCCCGGTGTTGCATGGCCTTGGGTGTGGGATCCCCATACGAAATGCTCTGTCCGGGTTTTGGCACCAGGTTCCTTTTTTACTTCCCTTTTGGCTCGACCCCGGAAATCTCAACCCAACGAGGGAACAAAAAGGAGTTTTGGCCTTTCCCCTGTTTGTCTTTTTCTTTTGGTTTGTGGTGTTTTATCAGCTGTCTTTATCCCAACGGCCCCCCGCTTTCTTGGAGCAGCTTTTTGGGGGCATCCCCCATTTGGTTTTTTCCACCCGCTTGAAGAGTTCCTTCCTTTGGGTCTCTCCTGAATTGTTTTCCCGGTTTTTTGAATAGAAAATTCTTTCTGTTGTATTTAAATTTTTAAGAAAAAATTAAAACTGAACAAATTTTTTTGAACAATTAGACAAAAGCCCAAAAACTAGGAAGATAATTTCAAGGGCTTCTTCTCCTTTCCAGCCCTTTTTTTCCTTTCATGATGGGGTGCATTTGGTTCGCGCCCTTTTATTTTCAGGTGTTTTGCCTCCTGCAAAATTTCACATTGGCAATTTCCCTTTTTTTCAACATGTATAATTTTTTAAGCCAAAAACAAAACATCAAATCCTTTCAATTAAATTTTGAGAAATAGAGGCCCAAAATATAAAAAAGATAGATGTAGGGAAAAAAAAATGCAAAACAAAAAACAAAAAAAAAAAAATTTTCCTAGCCTTTTTCGGAAAAAAAACTTGATCAGAAAAATCCTAAGAAAAAAACATTTTTCGTAAAAATCATTAAAATTTAATATTAATAAAATGTTAATCAATAAAATTAAATATCATGTTCTTAATTTCAACAAAAAAAAAAAAAATAAATACATAATATATATATAAATATATAATAATCAAAATATATAAATAATAATAATATAATCATATATTATATCAATAAATATATCAAAATTAAAATTATATGAATATATAACATATATAAATAATCATAATATAATAAAATATATAGATATATATATCAAATATATATACTATAATATATATATATCAAATATATATATATATATATATCATATATCTATTGATATATATATATATATTATATATATTATATATTATATATATATAAATAATAAAATATATATATATATTCATAATATATATATATATATCAGATAATATTAATATATAATATATATAATATATATATAAATATATATATATATATATATATATATATATATATATTTAATTCATATATATATATATTAATATATATAATATATATATTATATATAATATAATATATATACATATATATATATAATATATATATATATATCATATATATTCATATATATATAATAAATATATATATATTCATATATATATATATATAATATATTTTATATAATACTAATTATTCATATATATATATATAAATATATTTTCATATATATACTATTTATTCATATATATATATATTAATATATATACGATATATATAGTTATATATATACATATATCTCATATATATATACTATTATATATATATATATATATGTATATACCATATATATATATAATGTATATATATATATATATATACTTTATATTCATATAATATAATATATATATATACTTTATATTCATATTATTATATAATTATATATATATATACTTTTATATTCATATATATAGTATATATACTATATATTCATATATATATATAAATATATATATATATACTATATATTCATATATATATATAATATATATATATATATATATATATACTATATATTCATATATATATAAATATATATATATATATATATACTATATATTCATATATATATATATATATATATATATATATATATATATATAAGAATATATAGTATGTATATATATATATATATATATGAATATATAGTATATACATATATGTATATATATATATATATATATATATATATATGAATATATAGTATATATATTTATATATATATATATGAATATAAAGTATATATATATATAATTATATATATATATGAATATAAAGTATATATATATATATATATATGTATATACATATATATATGAATATATAGTACATCTATATACATATATATCTATATATATATGAATATATAGTATATATATATATATATATATATATATATATCTATATATATATATGAATATATATATATGAATATATAGTATAATTACATGATATATATATATATATGATAAATATATATGATATATATATATGATATATAAATATATTATATATATACTATATATCATATATATATATATATATATATATATATATATATATATATATATATATATATATATATATCTATATTTATATATATATATTATATATATATACTATATATCCATATATATATACTATATATTCATATATATATATATACTATATATTCATATATATATATATATATATATATATAGATATACTATATATTCATATATATATATATATAGATATA
>NC_061819.1:31580137-31585137 GCF_019202785.1 Penaeus chinensis | reverse complement strand
TGTATATGTATATGTATATGTATATGTATATGTATATATATGTATATATATATATATATGTATATGTATATGTATATGTATATGTATATGTATATGTATATGTATATGTATGTGTATGTGTATGTGTATGTGTATGTATATGTATGTGTATGTACATGTATAAGTATGTGTGTATATGTGTATTAGATAGTATCATTTCCTGGCACTCAATAAAAAGAAATAACCACCTTTTGGAAGTTTCAATAAAAAGAACTACATATCTTACAAACCAGCTTGTACATAAAAGCACTTACATCAATGTCATCCACGCCAATTGACTGGACATAATTTGCATATTTATTTCCATTAGAGATATCATAAATGTCTCTGTCATAGTAGCCACCACCATCTAGCATCACACGCTCATCATCCTTGGCTGAACCTTCTGGAGGTGGGGGGGGCTTTAAGCTAGCCTTCCGGTTCTGGATGTCTTGTATGTGTGCTTCAATATCTGTGCAAAACAAAAATAGATAGAAATGTGTTAGTTAGAGCTCTTCTGGAAAATGTAGACACATATTTTTGTGGGATTTAACCCACTGCTGCCAGGATTGCAAGTACATACATGCTATAAGGGGACCATCCCTAAACGTGGTGTGGGCAGGGTAAAAATTGGGGGGGGGGGGGGGTAAAGTAGGGGTACATTTTTAGAATACTAATAAAAACAAAACTATCTTATCAATTTTCTTCAAATTTGGATATTTTGTTTCTTTTAGCATTCCACATCTTTTGGTTCTAAATTTGTGGTAATTCCCCGAAGGGGGACAATGCCCCCTTCAAAAAAAAATTTGCACATACG
This sequence comes from Penaeus chinensis, assembly GCF_019202785.1. Taxonomy (NCBI): domain Eukaryota; kingdom Metazoa; phylum Arthropoda; class Malacostraca; order Decapoda; family Penaeidae; genus Penaeus; species Penaeus chinensis. The sequence continues at coordinate 31,584,302 of NC_061819.1, read as the reverse complement.
TCTCTTCCATACCACTATTGGGCCACACTGTTGAATACTTTTTTTTAATAAATAAATAAAAAATCTAAATTCTAATATTTTTTTCAATTAAAAAAAAAAAGGACCGAAATCCCAAAAAGCTCACATCAATCTCTGCATATTTTGATAAGCTTTCAACTTCTACCGACAAGTAAATTGAATAAGAACTGTTGGTGAATAGCAGTACCAGATCAGATTTTTTATTTATTTATATGTTGATACCATACATTGCAAATCCTTCTGGGAGATCCTGAGACTAAGAGGAATTCCAACAAGGATTATTGGATTAATAGCAAACTTGTATACAGGCACTGAAAGTGCTTTAAAGTGTGGTGGGGGCCTGTCAAGCTTCTTCCCTGTTAGTTCAGGTGTGAGGCAAGGTTATGTTCTTGCACCAACACTTTTCAACACTTGCATGGGTTGGATACTGGGTAGAGCTATAGCCGCAAAGTCACTGTGGAGCAACTCTGGGCAAAATCAAGGTTACAGACCTTGACTTTGCTGATGATGTTGCCACTCTATCTGAATCTCTAGATGCATTTAGCAATGAAGTGGGACTAGGGGGCTCCTGAACCAACACCAGGATCCAGGATTTTGGGACCTACTAGGAGACCCTGTGCAGTCGGTATGTGCTTGTGGTGAAAATATCAAAGTCACAGAGAGCTTTATGTATCTCGGTAGTGCAGTTCATGACTTTGGGCTGTCAGTAGACGGATTGGCCTGGCAGCAGGAGTCATGAAATCTCTCGACAAGAGTATTTGGAGATGCTGGTACCTGTGCAGAAGGATCAAGCTACGTGTTTTCAAGGCCCTGATACTGCCAGTTTTACTATATGGTAGTGAAACCTGGACACTCTCTTGTGCTTTGGAATCTCGTCTTGATGACTTTTGTAACAGATCCTTGCATTGGATTATGGGGTACAGTTGGCAGGACCATGTGTCAAACCAACGTGTTGTACCATGAGACCATTACAGGACCTGTTACTTGCACAATCCTCAATCGCCAACTCAGGCTATGCAGCCAATTGGCTCGATTTCCGCAGGATGACCAGGTTGTCTCTGTTCGAGACAACCCTGGGTGGAGGAGGCCTGTGGGACAACCGAGGAAGTCGTGGCTTGGGCAGATCAATCAATCCTGTCGTGAGGAGCTAGAGATGGTCCGGGCCCTGCCTGGAGGCTCGCCATGACGGACCCTCATAGGTGGAAGCAAAGGTGGGATGCGGCTATACGCCCCCACCGACGTTAGCTCCCAAATAATAATGTTATATATATAAATATTTTTTTTACCTATGAGAAAAAACTGGAGATGTTTCATTTCATTTCTGTTCACTTCCTTCAATCAGTTTTTATCATCTAATTACCAGAGAAACTACATTAATATCTCTTTCAAATGATGCTTGTTGCATGAAAATATGGAGATTGGTTCCCAAGTTGCTATAAAATTCTAAAAGTTACCCCTCCAAAAAGTAGATTTTTTTTTATTTTTTAGTACTTAACAGAAACAAGGTTATTGCAAGTATCAGACCATTTATATTAAATTTTTTCATACATGTACAAGTGTTAATAAGTTTGTGCATGTCTGTATGGAAGTATATATCCACATGTGTACACACAAACACAAACATTCACACGTGTACATATGTTTATATAGGTATTTGACATTTTATTTAAGATTTTTAGTCTTTCTATTCCTCGGTCATTTATTTTATTCTAAAGTAGCTATATCCAAACTAAAATAATGTTTTCTTGATTGTTTGAGCTCCAATGAACATGAAAACGTAAAATCTGCTGTGTACAAAGATTACTGGGTGGAGCAAGCATGAAAACTCTCTGGAGGCCCTGTGTGGCTGCAGGGACCACGCAGTCGACCTAGCCATCTGAGCAAGCAACTGGATGTCAATGGGAACATGCAGAAATCAAAGGCGGTGATTTATGAAACATTAAAATAAAAAACTGGAGCCCAATTTCTGTCCCGAAAAGCACAAAAAACGATGGAAATCAGCCAGTGAAACTCTACAGACGTCCCCACCATCTTTGAAAGTATACGGACTGATGCGCCAAATTCCGAAAAAATCTACAGGAATTAAACCCAATGTTTGGTAAAAATCTACGGGATTTCACATAATCCAGATCCCTTGTGGTAATCGTACAATGCGTCCTAAGCAATAAACCAACCTAACCTTAACCCCGTGGCTTTTATACACTACGATCTAGCAAGGGGGCTACGCCCACTGGACCCCTAGTAATATATAAACCTAACCTATCCTAGCCTAGCCTAGCCTAGCCTAGCCTAGCCTATCCTATCCTATCCTAGCCTAGCCTAGCCTAGCCTAGCCTAGCCTAGCCTAGCCTTGCCTTGCCTTGCCTTGCCTTGCCTTGCCTTGCCTTGCCTAGCCTAGCCTAGCCTAGCCTAGCCTAGCCTAGCCTTGCCTTGCCTTGCCTTGCCTTGCCTTGCCTTGCCTTGCCTAGCCTTGCCTTGCCTTGCCTTGCCTTGCCTTGCCTTGCCTTGCCTTGCCTTGCCTTGCTTTGCTTTGCTTTGCTTTGCCTTGCCTTGCCTTGCCTTGCCTAATTATATGCGCCTAGCCAGGGGGCTACGTAGTACTACCCGGAATCGACGCAACACTTAAAATGTAACACTTCTCACCGTTTCGTAACGAAAGGCGTCTCACGGTCTGTCAAATCTCCCAGTGGAAAAACGTGCACATAAAGCATGTAAAAGAAGTATAATAAAAGTAAAACAATTCATTAAATACATCAATTCGGAAAAAACAGATTCAGGTAATTACAATATAATCGTTTTCACAAGCCCGTAGAAATACAGGGACTACTTCATAGGTTGCATTAATGAGTTACGCGTCACATTGTTTTGGTCCTGGCAAGGCAAACATGAATGGGGACTTAGTCTCAGTCTATGCAGAGCCTATTTTTGTCATTTCCTGGGAAATATGAGGCCGCTGCAGATTTAGTTGTAGTGATGCTTACTCTATTTTTAATGCTCTACAAGATGGCAATGTCCATTTACCTCTACCTCCATGCGTCATAGAGGATTTTTAAGGTTTTCTTCACCCGACTAAACAATTTAGACAACCAACAAGATCAAAAGAAAAGATTGGCAGAGCCCTTTGCTGGAGTGTCCAGGGGGTCGTTTGGTGGTTTTATGTTCGTAGATTTTACCAAAAGATTGGCTGAATGCTATTGGAGTTTATTGAAAGTTGGAGCACCGGCCCACAGACTTTCAAAGATGGTAGTCATGTCTGTAGAGTTTCACACACTGATCTAAAGTGTTTTCATAGTGTTTTTTTGCATTTATGCTCTATATTCATTCTATTTTAGCCTATTTTACCTTGTAACTTTCCTGATATGATATACTTCATACTACCCCTGCAATTGGGACTATCATACCAAGATTGTCTATGGAAATGGTCATCAGATCTCAATGATTCATTTGCACAACTCTTAGAATAAATCAAATATTTGGATTTCCCGAGTTTTGGTTCAAACATCAGCAAGTACAATTCTCTAAAAGGTCACAAGTCAGTCTGTTGACTTTCAATGATGGCAGGCATATCTGAAGTGTTGCTTAAGCCAGTTTAAGGCATTTAACAAGGTACTTTTACACACATTTGTTAAATAGTTCTTCTATGTCAGCTTGTTTTACCCAATTATTTCCCGAACATAGTTCATGGCCCACCCTGGTATTGGGACATCAGAACTCAACTCATTTGCACAAGGAGTAATACCCATTACCCTATTGACCCAATTCTTCGAGTGTGCAGTTCTCTTCCTCTGTATGACAGAACCCTAGGATTTCACCTTACAGCTATCATAACATGGATGTAAACCGTGTGTGTTTGCGATGGAAATCATCAGATTCCATCTCATCACACACGAATACATTTGATACTGATATTAATAAAACCCTAATTGTTATAAACGAAAAATTGTTGTTTAGCGATAGCGGTCCTGCAATTTCCAACGCATATTATGGCGTCCCGAGCTATCGGAGACGTCGTTCTATCGAGTTTCCACCGGCTTTGACTTAGATATCTAGAGTACGTACACGTGTATTCACTGGATAATAAAGTTCAGGTAACGGTAATGGTGTGTTTTTTCTTATCCTTTATTGTTTCTCGCCCCAACTGCTACTT
>NC_061819.1:31562637-31565137 GCF_019202785.1 Penaeus chinensis | reverse complement strand
TCTTTATTAATGTTATATTCATTGTATTTCATTATCTCTTATAGTTAAGAATTGAGAGGTATTAACATAAGGAATATGTTCTATTGTATATGCATTTCCAGGTTGAAACATCACTGCTAATAAAGTTACAGCAGCCTACCCTGAATTTCACTGGAGTCCCCCTACAGGGCTGTATGCCACTTTTGTGGATTTTGCCAAAGCGTTCAATACAGTCAGCAGTGGACTTAGGAAGATCATGGAACAACTTGGCTGCCCACCCCGCTTCCTGGCAACGCTACAGGCTCTGCATGAGGCTAAAAAAAAGCAAGTTCGACACCAGGCTATTGAAAACGGTGTAAAGCAAGGCTGCATCCTGGCTCTGTTCAGTCCCTTCTTCAGCACCATGCTGCAACAGGCCAGCAAAGACTTCGGGGATAAAGAGGGTGTCTATTGCAGCCTATTCAACCTCAAAAGGCTGCAGGCTCGCTCTTAGACCCGTACTCATCAAATCCGAGAATTGTATTTTGCAGATGATGCCATATATATATATATATATATATATATATATATATATATATATATATATACTTATATATATATACATGTATATACATAAATATATGTATATATACATATATATATGCACACACACATACACACACACACACACACACACACACACACACACACATACACACACACACACACACACACACACACACACACACACATATATATATATATATATATATATATATGTGTGTGTGTGTGTGTGTGTGTGTGTGTGTGTGTGTGTGTGTGTTTGTGGATATGTATATATATACCTATATATTCATATACATATATGTGTGTGTGTACATATATACCCTCATATATATATGTATGTATACATATATACCTGCAAAATATATATATATATATATATATATATATATATATATATATATATGCAGGTATATGCACACACACACACACACACACACACACACACACACACACACATATATGTACATATATGTCCAGGTATATATGCATATATATTTGTTTTTTTCTTCAGAATATGTACACAGATATACATCTATCTATCTATATCTATATATCAGTCTATCCATCCATCTGTGTATCTATCTATATTATATATATATATATATATATATATATATATATAATATGTGTATATACTTGTTTATATAATATATATATATGTAAAGGATATTTTGCTTTCATTGGTGTATTTCGTCATAGGATCAATAGCATTACCTAATTATGTTCTCGTTTTCATTAAAAGGGGGTATAAAAAGATGTCATAACCATCACCATATATATTTACTAATGTTATACAACAAACAAAATCGGTAAATATCCACGTCCCAGCAAGCGTATCAAACGGCATAGGTGTCACGAGGCTTGTTTATGCTTGGCGCTGCTCCGATTAACCTCGGGTGCACGTGAGTCAAGGTATCGTGGCGCCGGGCGTCAGCAAATCCGTTTAAGTACATGTATATATATATATATATATATATATATATATATATGTAAATATATATGTGTACATATATATGTAGATATATATGTGTATATATATGTAAATATATGTATGTATATAGATATGTATATAGATTGAGTTTTCAATCATTTTACTCATTTTAAGTAAATCTAGTTTTTGCATCGCGGGTTTTTCTACTATGTTATATATGTATGTATATTTAAACATACATATATATGTGTGCGTATATTTATATATGTGTGTATATATGTATATATATATATATATATATATATATATATATATATATGTGTGTGTGTGTGTGTGTGTGTGTGTGTGTGTGTGTGTGTGTGTGCATATATATATATATATATATATATATATATATATATATATATGTATGTATATATATATGTATATATATGTATATATATGTATATATATGTATATATATATAATATAACAGATACAAAGATTAAAGCACGAGTTCTGACACTGATCTGTTCTTGTTCTTTTAATGACATTTTAGAATTACTTAGAAACTGGCATAACAAAGCATCATTATATTTGATATGCCAGTCTTGGATGACCCAAAACCAGAGCACGTAAATATGCTACATTCATTGGTATTAAATGAAAAATCTACAAATGCAAAGCATATTTGATTCATGAGGCAGGAAGACAATTATAGTTATGTTAGTCTATCATCCATCAATGTCATAAAAATAACGAGTCTGAATGACTGATGCAGCTCTGCCGTCGATTATTTTGCCTAAAGCTTTTTAGGTGCATGGGCAGTCCTAATATTACTGAATTGCTAAGTAGGGAGTATCCAACGTTGCAAATTACAAAATGAATATGTATGCAGTTCTCTTTGTTACTATGTCAGTAAGCAATATGGGATCCCCACTTTTTGCATCGCCGTTATATGATTGCATACATATTATTTTGGTAGTTTATTAGATTACTTCATGCTGTCTATATGAAAAGGAAAAAGTAAGCACGTGATGAAAAAATATTTCACCTTTATTAAAT
>NC_061819.1:31550137-31552637 GCF_019202785.1 Penaeus chinensis | reverse complement strand
TTCCTGTGGGCTGTGTCCCATGTTTCTATTTCTGTTTTGATTTTGTTGTTTATGTCTAGGTTGGTCCACTCACTTTGCCACAGATGTACTTTTGCTTTCATAAGAGACACAAAACACTTGAGATCTGTACGAACTATGTTAATGTCCAGATTGCCAGTTGACCCTGCTAATGTGTCAGCCTGCTCATTGCCATGGATACCAGAGTGGCCTGGTACCCATATTAGCTTGATTGATTTGTTGGCACCATATAACTTACGAATGATATTACCCAGGAGTTAATTTTTAGTGGTTTCTAAGGATTTAATAGCTTTAGGTGAACTTAATGAAATAACTATTCTACCGTGGGTCGTCGATAGTGCAAAAGCAATGGCCTTATCAATGGCAAAAAGATCAGCAAAAAAGATCGATGTATGATTCGGCAGTCTAAACTTTAGTTCACATTCAGTCGACCATACACCCGCTTATGTTTAATAAGGATCTCTCTGAACCTCTGGCGTACCTACACCTCCGGCGCCATGGCCTTGGCTGATGGAAGCCAGGCTTCCATGATAGAAAAGTTGGGGGTTTGCCATGGCGCTATATTTGAATGAACCAGGGTATCGATGGTAGAGAGATCTATACCGACTTTCTCGACGAGGTCGTGGAGTCGCGTGGCAAAGGGCCTAGTGCCTCCATTGCCATTAGGGTGGCTCGGGTCTCGAGCCACCTTTGCGGCATAGGTCAGTGCTAACTGGCCGCGTCTGAGTCGGAGGGGAGGTACTCCTGACTCCACCTCAAGACGCTCGATCCGGGTACATTTTAGGGCCCAACACACGCATGTAAACAGCACTCAAACCTTTCAAACTTGTTTTCGATGCCGAGCCATACACGATTGACCCATAATCTACTTTATACCTAACCAGGGCTTTATATATCATTAGTAAAGACTTTCTATCAGCTCCCCATCTATTACCAGAAATGCACTTTGATAAATTGAGTGCTCTTTGACATTTATTCTATAACTAAACAATGTGGTCTTTCCAATTGAATCTACTATCAAAGAGTAAACCAAGAAATTTAGCAGAATTTTGAATAGGTATTGAGTGGTTGTCTAGGGATATGCCCCTGATGTTTGGCTTCCTCCTATGTGAAAAAATGACCCCAATACTCTTTCTTGTGGAAAGCTTTAAACTCCACTGGAGGCCCCAGTAATGAATCATATCCGGTGCCAGTTGGATGCGATTTGCTGAGAATTCTGCATTATTGCTGGAATGCCATAATGCACATTCGTCAGCGTACAGTGAGTATCTAAGATTCCGAGGAGGAGCTGGTAGGATGTCATTGATCATACATACAAATAATGTTGGTGACAAGACACTTCCCTGTGGGACCCCGTTTGCCTGGACAAAAATGTCCGAAAAAGTGACATTGTCAGAAAACAATCTGGCAGCAAAAGTTCTGTCAGAAATGAAATTTTTAAAATGAATAAAACAAGGCAAGCTTCCACGTAATCCAGATGCATAAAGTTTCCTGAGTTGACCATATCGCCATGTCATGTCGTAGGCTTTTTCTATATCTAAAAATACTGAAATCAACTCATCGTTTTTGACAATTGCCTCTTGAATATGACTGTCCAGTTTTACTAGTTGATCGAGAGTTTGACGTCTCTTTCGGAAGCCGCACTGGTATTTAAAAAATGCAATAGCCTAATGTTAATAATTTGTTCCATGACCTTGCATAAGCAACAATTCCATTGTACACTTCTAGCAACTTAATCATGGCATCATGATTAAGTTGATTATGATCTCATCGGGGCCTGGGGATGTTTCTCTACAGGCTTCTAGGGCTCGGACAAGCTCATCCATTGTTAGATCTTTATTGTAATCAAAGTCATCTCCAGTGGCGAAGTGAATAGGTTGCAGCTCAGCCGCTTCCTTGATGGTCAGGAATGCAGGATGGTAGTTGTCTGAGCTGCTTGTATGAGAGAACTGCCTGGCGACTGCATTAGCAATGCCTCTAGGTGAATCGAATCGTGAATGACGTTAATTTTGAAAGATGTTTTTTTTCTTATTGATTTTATTGATAGTGGACCAAACCTCTGATATTTTGGTATTGCTGTTAATTGTAGAGACAAAGCTCCGCCAGGAGTCTCTTTGCTTGTCTTATTATTCTACGAGCCCTAGCTCTTGCTTGTTTGTAATTGCAAACGTTCTCGTTATTGATGTTATTTTTGAAAAGCCTGTAGGCCTTATTGTGTCGGCACAGCGCCCTGCGGCAATCTAGTTTCCACCATGGAACTCTATGCTTAACGCTATCTGTCGAAGTTTTAGGAATGGATAGCAATGCTGCTTCTAAAATCGAGTTCTGAATATTGTTTACTTTATCATCAATGGTTTCTCCTACAAGTTCGAGCTTGACGCTCCTTTTGAAGGTGATCCAGTCTGTTCTTTTTACATTAAATTTGGGTGTGAAGGCGTTCTTTCTGTGTCGTATGAATATTCAATAAAAATAGGAAGGTGAT
>NC_061819.1:31517637-31527637 GCF_019202785.1 Penaeus chinensis | reverse complement strand
AACCCACAATAAAAAATATTATTATCATCATTATTGTTATTACTACTACTACTAATAATAATATTATTATTTTCATTATTAATGTTGTTATTGTTATTATTCTTATTGTTGTCATTACTGTAATACTGTTTGCGAAAAGCCGAGACATCGCCTTGGGCGATCAAACGCAGGTGTCGCAGAGGAAGTCACCGCCGTGGCACAAGTGGTGGCGCGCTGAACCGCGGTTAATTAGGAAGGGCAGTCCAGCAGGCAAGGGTGTTCTGCCATATAACCTCTCAATAATAAATTTAGAGAAGCTATATATATATGATATATATATATATGATATATATATTTATATATATATATATATATATGCACACACATACACATACACACACACACATACACATACACACACACACACACACACACACACACACATATATATATATGCACATACACACACATAAATATATATATATATATATATATATATGTATATATACATATGTGTATGTGTGTGTGTGTGTGTATGTATGTGTCTCTTATGTATATATATATATATATATATATATATATATATATATATATATATTCTATATGCGTGAGTGTGTATGTTTGTGTGTGTGTACGTCTATTTATATATATACATATATCTATATATATATATGTGTGTGTGTGTGTGTGTGTGTGTGTATGTTGTTGCAGGTTTTACCATTGTTCAATTAAAGCATGTTGTACTATACATTAGAAGCATAATGCCTGTGGTGCTCCTAGGTGTCGTAAAACTATTATGCTGATGGTAATGGTAGAAGGATGAAAATAGTAATAATTGTGATGATGCTGATGATGATGACAGTAATAATGGAGATAATGATAGTGATAGGAGAAATGACAACACTAATGATAATAATAAAAAAGAAAAAAATCATAATAATAGTAATGATAATAGTAATGATAATAGTAATAGTAAAATAATAATGAAGATAATAATAATAATGATAATAAGGATAATAATAATAATAATAATAATAATGATGATAATAATAATAATACACTACTACTAATAATAATGATAATAATAACAGTAATTATCATACTGATATAAATAATAGTGATGAAAAAACTAATAATGATAATAATACTACTACTAATAATAGTAATATTTTTATTATTATTATTATTATTATTATTGATACTAATAACAATGATCATAACGAAGATGATAATAATGTAAATTATAATGATAATAATAATGTAAATTATAATGATAATAATAATGTTATCATCATAAATTATGGTATTAATAATGATAATGATGATGATTAATGATAAGGATGATAAGAATAACAGTGATAATAATAATGATAATGATAAAAATGATTGTTATGATGACAGAAATAATTACGATAATAATGATAATAATAGTAATAATTGATGATAATGAAAATACTAATAATAATATTGATAATAAAAATACCACTGATAACAATGATAACAATAATAATAATGACAATAATGATAATGGTAATGATATTAATAATAATGATAATGATAATGATACTACTACTACTGCTAATAATAATATGAATAAGAATAAGAATAAGAATAAGAATGATAATGATAGTAACAAACAAAAATTAACAACAGCAACATCAACAATAATAAGAATTATAATAATGACAACAATAATTATAAAAATAAACCTGACCCGGATGTTAACATATTCCCGCACGACTTCCGCAGCACAGGCGCTTCTCTGTTACCATTTCCGTTTTAATGAATGTGCCGTAGCCTAAGCGCTCATGAACCGGGCTTGTATCCTGGACAGGTATCTCACTTATCCTGATTCCTCTTAAGCGCACGGCCAACGTTAACAACGAAATTCTTTACAGCCTATCAAATTCGGCATCACTTCAAGCGGGAGGAACCTCAGCTTAGCTTATTCTGCAAAATATTAGAGAAAGGGAAAGTGAGGCTCTCCTGATTTTCCGAGTGGTGTAAATACGCCCACATGCTATTGAGATTATCTTGGGTAGTGAAGATAGTTTAATTCCTTTATTTTAGATTATTAAACTTCCTTCTGAACCGAGATATACACCGGCGTTTTTTCATCCGACTTGGAACACATTTTTAAAATTATTATAATGATTTTAACAGAAAAAAAAAATCTGTAAGCACTTTGCCCCCTTCGTTCGTTGGAAAGAAGAAAATTTAGCAATCCAAATCAGCTAACAATTGAGTTTTTTGTTTGAATAACTGGTATTTTCACTTTACATTTCGCGGGTACAGAATTGTGCCTACCTGTCACTTTACTGCCACTCTCCAGCAAAAGAAACGCAACATAAATGCACGGTGCTCATCTCTTAGGATTTAATTAGACTCTATGATGAGCTACTGACAGTGAGCGGTAATTATGATGCATTACAAACAGTATAATTGTCATGTTTGCGTGCACTTGATGTATTCATATTCTTTTCACACACACACACACACACACACACACACACACACACACACACACATATGCACACACATATATATGTATATATGTATATATATGTACACACACACACACACGCGCGCTCACACAAACACACACACACACGTGTGTGTGTGTGTGTGTGTTGCGCGTGTGTGTGTGGTATAAGTATGCATGTATGTATGCATACACACATATATATATACATATATATATACATGTATGTATATATACATACATATATATGCGTGTGTGTGTGTGTGTGTGTGTGTGTGTGTGTTAGTATTTATGTATGTATACATGCTGATGAGTATATGTATATATGGATATATACACATGACACACATACACCTATATATATGTATATATATATAATTATACACACATACACACACACCTATATATATGAATACATATATACATATATATATATATATGCGTATAAATACATATATATGTATATATGTGTATATATGTCTGTGTATATATATATATGTATGTTTATGTATATTTATAACTGCCGCGATGGTCCAGTGCTTAGACCCTCGTGGTCCCGAGTTCAATTGCCGGCTACGGCAGTTATAAAAAATGCTTGCGCTCCGACTATATCTCACGGCGAGAAAACGACATATCGCGGTTGATTAGGAAGGGCATCCAATCAGGTAAGGGTGGTACTGCCAAATGACCTCTCGATAATAAATTGGGAGAGGCCTAGATCCTGCAGTGAAATTAATGGCTGTTATACAAACATATGTACATACATGATATATATATATATATATATATACACACGCATACACACACACACACACACACACACACACACACACACACACACACACACACACACATATATATATATATATATATATATATATATATATGTGTGTGTGTGTGTGTGTGTGTGTGTGTGTGTGTGTGTGTGTATATATATATATGTATGTATGCATATTAATTCATGCACATAAGAAATCACTATGCAGTTTTCTTTAACGGTCCAACAAAGCTATTATTTACAAACTAAATATATGATGCGTGTATTCATACGTATGTGTGTATATATATGAATACACACATATATATTTATTTATATATATATATATATATATATATATATGTGTGTGTGTGTGTGTGTGTGCGTGTGTGTGTGTGTATGTAATTGGTTATATATATATATATATATATATATATATATATATGATGCGTGTAAATATACACATATATGTATTTTACACACACACACACACACACACACACACACACACACACACACACACACACACACACACACACACATATATATATATATATATATATATATATATATATATGCATACAAATATATATGTGTATATATATATATAAATATATGCATACAAATATATATGTGTATATATATTAATAGATATATACCTTCACGCACTGCATATTTAGTCTGTAAACAATTGCCTTGTTACGCTGTTAAAGAAAACCGCATCGTGATTTCTTGAGGAAAATCTATGTCGGACCCGGGCCGCCTTTCCATCCCTTGCGAAATCGGCCTAGTTCTTAGCTAATTTGGGGTTCAGTGAGGTGAGAGGATGTCATGGTTTCATAGGTTCATTTTATTTGAAATGTCATATAAATATTTTCGTCCTTACGTACGGCCAGTGCACTAGTAGGGGAAGCTTAGCTGTGGGGCGCGCCGTAGAGAGGTGCAGGTGTCTCGTAGGTTGGAGCCGGAGTGCCGTAGGCAGGGGATGGGGCTTCGTATGCAGGGGCGGGGGCGGAGTAAGCGGGAGCAGGGGCGGAGTAGGCAGGGGCTGGCTGGTAGGGCTTGGCTTCGGGGTACTGAGCCTCGCCCTCGTAGCTGACCTCAGCCACATAGCCAGTCTCGTGATCGGCCGTGTAGGAGACAATCTGAGTGCGGCCGTCGGGAAGAACGACGCGGTATTCGCCCTTGACGACGTTGCCGTCTGAGTTGGAGTTGTGGGAGAAGTCGTTGCCAGTGTAAGCGTCTACGACACCGTAGGCGAAGTCGAAAGGCATTCCCTTCTGCGGGTAGAGAGTCGCGAATTTCATATGCTGCTCAAGTAAAAAAAAATGTGATTACTCGTTGCTATTCAAGCCACTGCAAATGCAGGTGGCAGTCCCTGTGCGGGTACCTATATCTTACTGACTTTGTGATTTTTTTAAATTTGTAAATCGTGTGGCGCTTGTAATGACTTACTGACAAACAAGATAAACCAAACTCACCTCGTAAGACGGAGCTTTATAGGCGGGAGCAGGAGCTGAGTATGATGGCTCAGGAGCTTTGTAGGCTGGGGCAGGAGTTTCATAGGTTGGCTCAGGGTACTTGTAGGCAGGCTCAGGAGCCTTGTAGGCAGGAGCAGGAGCCTTGTAGGCAGGAGCAGGAGCCTTGTATGCAGGCTCAGGAGCCTTGTAGGCAGGAGCGGGAGCCTTGTAGGCAGGAGCAGGAGCCTTGTAAGTAGGCTCGGGAGCCTTGTAGGCAGGAGCAGGAGTCTCGTAAGTGGGTTCAGGTGCCTTATAAGCAGGGGCAGGAGCAGAGTAAGTAGGTTCAGGGGCCTTGTAAGCAGGGGCAGGAGCAGAGTAAGTAGGCTCTGGAGCCTTGTAGGCAGGAGCAGGAGCCTCGTATGTGGGCTCTGGGGCTTTATAGGCAGGGGCAGGAGCTGAATACACTGGTTCTGGAGCTTTATAAGAAGGAGCAGGGGCGGAATACACTGGCTCGGGAGCCTGGTAAGCAGGGGCGGGGGCGGAATACACTGGCTCGGGAGCCTGGTAAGCAGGAGCGGGGGCGGAATACACTGGCTCGGGAGCCTGGTAAGCAGGGGCGGGGGCGGAATACACTGGCTCGGGAGCCTGGTAAGCAGGGGCGGGGGCGGAATACACTGGCTCGGGAGCCTGGTAAGCAGGGGCGGGGGCGGAATACACTGGCTCGGGAGCCTGGTAAGCAGGGGCGGGGGCGGAATACACTGGCTCGGGAGCCTGGTAAGCAGGGGCGGGGGCGGAATACACTGGCTCGGGAGCCTGGTAAGCAGGGGCGGGGGCGGAATACACTGGCTCGGGAGCCTGGTAAGCAGGGGCGGGGGCGGAATACACTGGCTCGGGAGCCTGGTAAGCAGGGGCGGGGGCGGAATACACTGGCTCGGGAGCCTGGTAAGCAGGGGCGGGGGCGGAATACACTGGCTCGGGAGCCTGGTAAGCAGGGGCGGGGGCGGAATACACTGGCTCGGGAGCCTGGTAAGCAGGGGCGGGGGCGGAATACACTGGCTCGGGAGCCTGGTAAGCAGGGGCGGGGGCGGAATACACTGGCTCGGGAGCCTGGTAAGCAGGGGCGGGGGCGGAATACACTGGCTCGGGAGCCTGGTAAGCAGGGGCGGGGGCGGAATACACTGGCTCGGGAGCCTGGTAAGCAGGGGCGGGGGCGGAATACACTGGCTCGGGAGCCTGGTAAGCAGGGGCGGGGGCGGAATACACTGGCTCGGGAGCCTGGTAAGCAGGGGCGGGGGCGGAATACACTGGCTCGGGAGCCTGGTAAGCAGGGGCGGGGGCGGAATACACTGGCTCGGGAGCCTGGTAAGCAGGGGCGGGGGCGGAATACACTGGCTCGGGAGCCTGGTAAGCAGGGGCGGGGGCGGAATACACTGGCTCGGGAGCCTGGTAAGCAGGGGCGGGGGCGGAATACACTGGCTCGGGAGCCTGGTAAGCAGGGGCGGGGGCGGAATACACTGGCTCGGGAGCCTGGTAAGCAGGGGCGGGGGCGGAATACACTGGCTCGGGAGCCTGGTAAGCAGGGGCGGGGGCGGAATACACTGGCTCGGGAGCCTGGTAAGCAGGGGCGGGGGCGGAATACACTGGCTCGGGAGCCTGGTAAGCAGGGGCGGGGGCGGAATACACTGGCTCGGGAGCCTGGTAAGCAGGGGCGGGGGCGGAATACACTGGCTCGGGAGCCTGGTAAGCAGGGGCGGGGGCGGAATACACTGGCTCGGGAGCCTGGTAAGCAGGGGCGGGGGCGGAATACACTGGCTCGGGAGCCTGGTAAGCAGGGGCGGGGGCGGAATACACTGGCTCGGGAGCCTGGTAAGCAGGGGCGGGGGCGGAATACACTGGCTCGGGAGCCTGGTAAGCAGGGGCGGGGGCGGAATACACTGGCTCGGGAGCCTGGTAAGCAGGGGCGGGGGCGGAATACACTGGCTCGGGAGCCTGGTAAGCAGGGGCGGGGGCGGAATACACTGGCTCGGGAGCCTGGTAAGCAGGGGCGGGGGCGGAATACACTGGCTCGGGAGCCTGGTAAGCAGGGGCGGGGGCGGAATACACTGGCTCGGGAGCCTGGTAAGCAGGGGCGGGGGCGGAATACACTGGCTCGGGAGCCTGGTAAGCAGGGGCGGGGGCGGAATACACTGGCTCGGGAGCCTGGTAAGCAGGGGCGGGGGCGGAATACACTGGCTCGGGAGCCTGGTAAGAGAGAGAGAGAGAGAGAGAGAGAGAGAGAGAGAGGAGAGAGAGAGAGAGAGAGAGAGAGAGAAGGAGAGAGAGAGAGGAGAGGAGAGAGAGAGGAGAGAGAGAGAGAGAGGAGAGAGAGAGAGAGGAGAGAGAGAGAGAGAGGAGAGAGAGAGAGGAGAGAGAGAGAGAGAGAGAGAGAGAGAGAGAGAGAGAGAGAGAAGGGGGGGGGAAAAGAGAGAGAGAGAGAGAGAGATCATAGTGAATATGCACATATTAAAGATAAAAGGTGAAGCACATATCTTATGAAAATTGACATTGAGAAGCAGGAGATGAAGATATATTATAACATTTATTTTCGAGGGAAATATAAAAAAATATATTGTTGATCGTTGAATCGGTATTAGAGTTACCGGCAATCGCATCATCGGTGCCTCGAGAAATTAGTATTAGAATTCCTTCGTCTGTTTGGACTTGGATTAAGCTAGTCAGCTTATCATGTCTTTTCGACCATATCAGATTAGAATTACATTTGTAGACTTTATTACACCTGCAACCACAGCCACTATAGACTTCTGAACCGCTAAAGATGAAATTATATATCAAATGTGCTTAGGAACAGGAACGCATTAGCCATCATCCTCCGGCAGGACGGGTGAAAGCCATACGCCATTTCTCACGAAGCACGTAATCATGCGACGAGAGAAATTACATTATCCAAACATGATATTTACCTCTTTACGCATGCATGTTTCCCGCCTCCATCGCCTCTACGGACTCATCTTGTGGCTATCACTTTCACAGATATTACGTCTCAAATCAACACCTTCCCGACGTATCTCTCAGCAATCATTGCTCCAGCCACAACCCCTTCGTGCTCAGTCGTTTCTTTCCACTTTTCTCACGCCTTTTGGCTGCCGCCGCTATCTGCCGCTCGGAGGTTCTCCTCCCAGTTAGCTTTCTGGTAGCAGGCCCACCGAGCGCTGAAGTGCAGCCTTTTCAGGCTTCGTCTTCTCTGGACATCAATCTTTAATATAAAATTGACATAAACAGGATTAATTTCTTCCAAACTCCAAAGTCTGTGGTTCTTAACCTAGTCGCGGATCCGTATAAGAATCCGATGAAGGTTATGAACCTTCTTCCCCTAAAATATTCACATAAACACAACTTTGTATGGAATATGTATAATGTACTTTATTTATTGAGATTCAGTTGTCTCACAAATATGAGATACACAATTATAAAACATTAAAATAAACAATTAAAAAATACTCCTTTTTAAGCAAAAAGTAATGGTTAGGATTGCATAGGGAATGTAAATGTCAGTTTTAATTTGATCTTCCCTTCCGTGGGTCTGTCGTTCATGGACCCCACGTTAAGAACCCCTGCCCTAAGTGGTGGTCCGCGTAGGTGACCCTGGCAATGATGCAGACTGTGCGTTCTGTCTGTTTCCGCCAAGTACCCCAAAGTGCCTTTCCAAATTACTGGTTAGGTTCGACCGTAGGCTAACAATAATGGTTATTTCAGTTAATTCTGAGTTAGTATCCTGGTAATAAGTAATATTTGCCATGTCTATTGTATATTCCTCTCTTCCTACTGTATCCTTTCTCGATCCTGATCTTCCTCTTTCTTGGCTTCTGTCAAGCCTCTTTCCGCCTCCCGCGAGGGAATTAAGACACGAATGAGATGAACGGATCCCTGGGCCACACGGTTCATGGAGACTTCCCAGGGTTCCCAAACCAATGTTTATTGAATCAGGTTATTAGGAATTTCAGGTTAACGCAAAAAATATGATGAATCTATTGTTTATGAAACTCCTAAGATTGTTCTAGATTGCTTGCATGTAATTCATCGTCATTTTCATTTAGAAAAAAAAAAAAAAAATGTATGTGTCTCTTGGAGGGACTTGTTCCATTTAATATTAGAAACCATCAATAAGTAGTAGAATTCGCCTCAGGCCGAGCCTGCTGCCCCCGTCCCTGTATTCGAGCAGCACCGTCCAGCTCCATCACGAGGCCTTATCTAAGTGAAAAGGAGGCCCAGCCTTTGTTTATTGTTCAGGATAAGATCTGTGTGAACAGTAAAGTAGCTTTTCTATTTGAAATTGTTAATAAGCCGGATTGACAAGCCTAAAAGTGTTGTCTGTTGCTTGTTCAAAGAATGGATATCTGAAAACTCTCAAGAAATAATGACTTCGGTGAAATCAATAGCTCAGGCGAAAGGAAAATCAAAAGGAGCATAGATTTACAGGAAAGCACACGTGAAAAACAGTGGAAAGGCAGATGAAAAATAACATTTAGAAAATGCTTACGATGATATTTCTTTCGAAATAAGCGCAGTGAACCAGACAGTCAAAAAGTCCATTAAGTTTATCATTTTACTGTCAGAATAAAAGTTCAGGTTCAAAGGTTCAAAGTCTTAAATTCTAATAATGTCAAAAACGAAACGAGGAGAGCGCAAAGCAGCCATTTTGCCGTCTTTAACTACCGCTTCGAATCGGCAAGGACTCTGTTCGGCTTTTTAGGAGGCTGAGACATGCCCGAATAACGAAAAGACAGAACAGTACCAAAAATAATTAAATTAATTTGAAGAAAATTGGAGAAGGGAAAACCAAGAAGTAAAAAAGGGAAACATCCTTAGTAAAAACATTTCAGCGAAACAATACCACTGTGACACTTCGGAAATTTTAAGCCGAATTCATAAGCAATCATTGTGTATATTTTCTCAAGTGAATGGTTAGTGGTAACCTTCCATCTAAATTATAATCACACGGCAAGACATTTCATTATTTCGTTTTACATATCAAATAAATTTGCCACACGAACCAAGACCTCGGTCTCGAGATTAATGGTGCTAGCATTATTTAAGTATATACTGATGGCCTGTGTGGCCCTGTGTGAATTAGAATAAGAGTAAACCATCCCATACGACAGAAATGAAAATAGATGAAAGGCTGTCTCTTGTTGTATCAAGCATGGTGAACGGAAATGTGTAAAGTACGAAAATATGCTTGATTTTCACCTGGGCTTAATAACACCCAATTAGAAACTGAAATTCCATCAACTAATATTCATGTTTATGTTTAGTTGTTAATGA
>NC_061819.1:31510137-31512637 GCF_019202785.1 Penaeus chinensis | reverse complement strand
TATAAATATATATATGTATATATGGTATATATATAAATATATATATGTATATATGGTATATATATATAAATATATATATAAATGTATATAGGCTATATATATATTTATATATATATATAAATGTGTGTATATATATATATATATATCATCATCAGGGGGCTAACGTCAACTGGGGCCCTTCGCCTCCAGCCACAGGGTCCCTCATGGCGAGTTTTCAGGCAGGCCCTCGGCCCGTCTCTAACTCCTCGCGACAGGACTGGTCGAGCTGTCCAAGCCATGACCTCCCAGGATGTCCCACATGCCTCCTCCACCCAAGATTGTCTCGCAGTAAGACCTGATAGGCAGGTCATCCACAGGGAAACGAGCTAGGTGCCCATATAGCCTGAGTTGGCGGTCCCGGATTGTGCAAGTAATAGGTCCCATGCCAGTCTCACGGTGTAGCCGTCAGTTGAACACATGGTCTGGCATCCACCACACTTCACAGCACTTTCAGTACCGGTATATAGGCTTGCTATTCCCTAAAGTCTCAGGATCTCCTGTAGTGATTCTCGATGCACAAAATCAAATGTCTTCTTGAGGTTGATATAGGCTGCAACCCACAACCAAGTTCACAATTACTCGAAGTGCTAGGATACAGTCAATTGTGGACTTGCCAGGAGTGAATCCAAACTGCTTCAGTCTTTGGTGCCTTAATAGGTTCAGAAGAATGCAGGTGAAAACCTTGCCTGGTATATTGAGCAGTGTGAGGCCACGGTTGTTTCTACAGTCTCAACAATCACCTCTCCCCTTCCAGAGAGGGATTGACTTCGCCCCTCAACAGGGAACAGGGAATGGTACCAGACTGCCAGATGGCAGTCAAGATTGCCTGCAAGCCCACTGTCATAAGTTCACCCCCAGCCTTTAGCACTTTAGCAGGGATATCACATATGCCTGTGGTTTTCCCACCCTTCAGCTGCTCATACTAACTAACATGATCTGAGATGGACTGAGTGGACTGCAGTCATCTGCGAAGAGGGCTTAGAGTTCAGTTTTCTCAGGGCTTGGTAGGCAGGGCAAAGGTCATTTACCAAGAAATGGCCTTCAACCTGCCCAGCAAGTTTCTCGATGAACTGTTCCTTTCCCTTCTCAGCAGTGTCCGAGCCTACACACCAAGGAACAGTGCAAGTCATTGCCATTCAGCCGAGCCATGCGACACACTTCTGTGGCCTCCAGTGTCTCCAGTAAGATGAACTTCTGCCTTGCCCTCGGGCGTTCGCCAATGAGTTCCTGTGCTGTTTTGAGTGTTTCATGCGTGAAGGACTCACACAGAGCTGCTGGCTCTGTCAGGTTTTCCAGTTCTGTGAACCGATCAGAGACTGCCATGGCAAACCTCCGGGCACAATCCTTCCCCATCAATTTGCCCAAGTGAATCCCCTTAGAGTGGCCACTGGAGGGACTGGGAGCTTTGAAGTGAACCAGAGGGTAGCCACAACCACCCTATGGTTAATGCCCCAGAACTCGGCACTCCGGTAAACCCTGCAATTCTGAAGGATCCTCCAGCGAGTGCTGACAAGAATGTGATTGATCTCCTTTGCCAAAGTACCCATATAACATGTCACTATAACATGTCCAGTGATGCAGGTTGGAGCACTGATACCAGAAGCCAGAAATCCTCAATCTCTGGGACCTAGCAAAGTTGCAGAGAAGGAGGCTGTTCTCCCTGCTGGGATCAACTCCCGAGCCATGGGGACCGACAGACATCTCATAGCCAGCTTGATCACAGCTGGATACCACACTGATGTCGCCCAGAACAATGCCAATGTCTCACTGGGGACAATTGTCTGTCATGGAGTGAGTTTGGCACAGAATGCTTCTTTCACATCGAGTTTGTAAACATCGGTAGGAGCGTACACAGCAAAAGAGACACAAAGTCAAAAATGTGCTTCAATCTCAATGCCATAATACACTCATCCACCGTTGTTACCACTACTACTGAGGGTTGAAGTCGGCTTGATATGGCTATGCCAACTCCCAGTAGTAGGTGTACCGACCCATATGCCAGGTCTTCTCACCTCCGAAAGGGCAGCAATCTTAACTCCCAACTGCTTCAGTTCCCTAGATAGCAGGGGTAACCACTCGTTCTGCTGGTACCAAATGTTCCAAGGGCCTACCCGGATAGCTGAGGTTTAGCCTCGGGTGGTTGCTTTAGGTGGACATCACCTCTGCCGCCCCCACCGACGCTGCCCCAAATAAAGGAGGTCGGCAGGCTGTGGGGCCGAACGTCCGCCTGTGGGGTTCCCTTGGGCTTTGCCCCACAGGCCTCATACTAGGTTGGTGCCTGCCAGGGCGCAGGCGGAGTAACTCTCATTCCCATCATTTGCCCTTCCTGCGGGACCTACACCCCGCCTCACTTGCTGGGTGGGAGTGACAGAATCCCTTCCCCAGCATATCCATTTATTCATGACATTGCCGATGAGTTTCCTGAAGGGAGGAGGACTGGCAAAGCCCACCTCCTCCAAGC
>NC_061819.1:31472637-31480137 GCF_019202785.1 Penaeus chinensis | reverse complement strand
CCCTACCAGCCAGCCTCTGCTTACTCTGCCCCTGCTCCTGCATACAAAGCCCCAGACCAGACTTATGGCACTCCTGCCCCTGTTTACGAAACCCCGGCACATCTCTATGGAGCGCCATCTCACTAATCATGGATAATCATCTCTATCTTCGTATATTTATTTCATGAACCTAATAAATATTGAAACTCATATGAAACGCCATTTTCTTTAGGTCACATTTCGTAAAAATATAATGTTATGATTGATAGGCAATTTTTATTAAATGTTATATACTGCATGGTCAAACTTAAGTACTTAAGCATTATAAAGAACTACCATATAAGGATAGGGTAAATTAGCTAATATTACGCAAAGTATTATTATTAATTAAATTTATATGAAAAGTTACAGCTTAACAAAACTAACATAAGTCTGAAAAAAACTATTGGCAATATAAAGGGTTGTAAAAGCAGGAAACTTAAACAGAAGCAGTAAATGAAATAACAACTAATGCTAATAACAAGTTATTAACAGCTCCACGACATTTGCAACGTCATTGTACATAATATACATGTGTGTACACGCACACACATATATATACATATATATATATATATATATATATATATTATATATATAATGTATATATTATATATATACATATATATTTTAAAAAATACTAGCAAGGCCGGTTGGTATGTTCCACATCTCTGTGCCCAGTAAATGCCTTCCTGTGGCAAGTTCCTCCTTGAATGGACGCAGGTGTCACTTCTGCAACGGAAGTAAACACCCGCCCTGGAAGGGAGTTGCTGCACAAAAGATACATCTCATCAGATGCAAAGACAGGGACGGCGGACAGACGACAACACATAGGTTTAGTTCGTCACCACCCCGCCCCCGGCACCCGGGGAGACGTGGTTCTCTTGGGGGGTCTCACATCTGCCTTCAATAATAAATCAGTAGGCTAAGATACTTCGTTGCTCGCCCTAAGTCCATCTCACGTGTCATTGATATCTGGTGGCAAGCAATCTTGTATCACTTGTTTTTTCTCGTGGACCTGTATGACTGGACTAGGTGACCCATGCTTGTGCTTGTATTCCACTACATCTGCTTTGATCTTCGTAGTCCCTAGCGGTATGAAGGAAGAGCTACCATCTCACTGGTGTGGACTATGGAGAGCATGGTTATAGGTTTCTTGTCCATGGCAAGAATACAGGCCATGCCATTGTAATACAAGTTTATTATATTTACACATAGATGGCTCTACAAGTGCTTTGTCACCAAGGAGTCGGTTATAAGTCCTACGTATCTCATCTGTTTACTCTTTTCCTCGAGTTTTGGAAAGGTTATAATCATAACATCAAAACAATAATAACAGCATCAATGTCAACTGTATTAAAAAGAATACCACATTTTCACGCCAAATCAAAGAATGGGGAAATCAGGATAGGTCACGAAGGGCTACTGATAGACTACTTGCAGCTGAGCACATGTGAGCCATCTGTATGTAACACAAAAAACTACAGGAGGCAGAACATAAATCCAGGGCGAATGGGTTAAGGGCGAGCATTATTGTATTGTGGAAGTCTACATTTCCTTGCCCTTTTGCCTGCAGGTCTGTCGGCATGTGCTTTCTGTTTGTTTGTACCGTGCTGACTGTGCTTGTTACTCTTTCCTGCAGATAGTGGAATAGACTTCGGATGAGTACCAGTTGTCTGTGTGTACTTCGTATCCCTTGTTCATGAGGCCCCCTTCCTCCAAGAGGTCTACCACTGCCTTCATGCTCGCAGGGAGCTCCCCGGGTTCTGCTCCATGTAGATCTGGAAGGCAGTGGTGTAGCCGGCCTCTGGTCCATCGCTCAAACAGTGCTTGTACACCTTCAAGCCCCTGTGTGCTCTCTTGTTTAGCACGTACTGGAGTGCAAGGTGGCGCCCCTTGGAAGTCCAGAGGCTCTCGTCCACTGAAATCATCTTGATGGGAATAAAGACTGGAAAACGTCTCATCCAGCCTCAGTTTCCAAAGCCGATTATCAACAGGATGGTCTGGCTTCGTTGTCGACGAAGTGCAGCGCCGATGTAAGGGCGTCGAACCTGTCGTGCGATATCGTCTGCTGGAAGATCATGAACGACATCGGGGTCGTAAGACCAATAGTCCCACATGTGCAATTCAATCAGGAACCGCAACCCAAGGTACACACGAAGCTCCCGCACCGAAGTATCCATCCATCCCCTCATGTGGGCAGAGGGTGTCCTCAGGTTCTGTGCAACGTACCTGCAGGAGAAAGAGAACCGATCTCGTAGAAAACGTGGTTAAATGAAGCAGAGCATGAGACAGTTTAAATATATATTTTCAAACCAGAAAATGAGAAACATAATTTGATGCACTTACCAGTTCGTCTCCTGAGCGATCTTTTCCAGAATTCAGAAACTTACTGAAGACCTCTTCTGGTCGTGAAGCAGCATCCAGATCAGGAACCTTAACCACAGGAGCTGAAGTGAAATCGAAGCACCATGGGTCGTTCTTCCTCTTCCTCCACACACAGGAGGAGGTACTGGGGATGTTGTGATCCCAGCGTGGCCTGACGTACTCAGCTAGAGTAGTTGGACAGCTCGGACTCGTCCTCCGAGTCGCTTTCCTCCCAGTCGGAATTGTCAACAAGGGAGGCATAAGGATCTGTTAAAGATTTTTTTTCTTTTTTTTAATATGAATTTTCCATAGAAATAGTAAAACTAAGTAGAAACATCAGTCAGTATGCAAAAGAGGGCCAGGTGGTCAAATGATGAGGCGAAACTCCGGAATGAGCCTCGGTCCTGCGCAGCTTTGTCGGTGGCATGTATTCCTCATCTGACTCCACACATTCCTCATCAGAGGAATGGTGGAACAGGTAGAGGAAAGAATCACGTGCCCAGACAAGGAAGACCTTGGAATCCGAAGGCCTTGGGTCATCCACCGCCTCATCTTCCTCGAAACCAAAGGAGCAGATGGCAGGGGAAGACCGAGGCCTACCTGACAATCATCAGCAAGAAAACTCTAAAACTGCAACCTTCCTTGACCTATCAAAAGGCAGAAAATATAAATATTATATTATACAAAGACCTTGAAAACAGGAATTCCACCGTGACGGCCATTCCCGTCAATGTCCAATTTACAGGCACATCCACAGACGTACACACATGTAGACTTACATGCACAGATTTCTGTACACACAGATACACAGACACTCTCACACACACACACACACATTGTTGCATGTAAAGATTTCCACACAGTTACACACACACGCACACACACACACAGTCGCACGCACAGATTTCCACACACACACATAATTACAAACACATATATACACTTACACATACACACACAATTACCCACTTACACACGCGCACATACGCACAGCTTCGAAAACATTCCATCATAAATGCATACAGCCATGACGGTGATAGCCGTCCCCGGCGGAAACACCGAGTGAGCCATGACGACTATAGGCGTGCCCGGCATGACGGCTATGTATGTATTTATATGAGTGTGTATATATATTCTCCATGACCTCTATTCTCTGTTAATTCACTTAACATGCCCAGTCTGTTACATGAGACTGAGGACCATATCCTGAGATGTTTGCCATAAATACAAAGGAAAGAACAATTCCCTGGATATATATATATATATATATATATATATATGTGTGTGTGTGTGTGTGTGTGTGTGTGTGTGTGTGTGTGTGTGTGTGTGTGTGTGTGTACAGCTACACAGAAAACTATTGTTAGGAGGGGCATCGAAACATTCAATAACGAACGGAAGGGTTGGTATTTGGGGATTCGAATTAGTCTCGCTCTGGTTCATAATGTATCGAATAGTTCCAGAATTCCTATAGAGGATTCACTGTGACAAGATGATCTTATTCCCGAAAAGGATGGAATATGTCTTACAAGCCACAGGCCTTCTAGGATACAATAATTATGTGCGACGAGAAACCTTTTTTTCTCTGAAGGCAAGATATGTATAGCATCAAATAAAACACCAGGTAGGTAACGACACTGCCCCCTCCCCTCCTAATTTCAACTTCGTTTCGCTCGATATTTTGAATAAATATGTTTGTTTTAATAGAAATGAATGCTAAAACATTTTCATATATGTATTGCGTTTCTTTCACATCCAACCAGATCTCCGGATCTCAACCCAATTGAAAACGAGTGGGCAGCCATGTCAAAATACATGCATCACGACCACACACGTAATCGTGTCGCAGTCGTGAACAACACCTTGCAAGCATGGGAATGTCTGTGATGCGAGGAAGGCGTGCGTTGACAGCCGAGTTAGTGGCATATATGTTTCGATGCTTAAACTGTGTTTGGCAGCAGGGGTAGGAACACAAAATATTTAACTTGAATATTACCAGTATCTTATTTTCCTTGTTTTGATTTTTATGAAATATGACAATAGTCATTAGATTGAATAATAACAATAAAGTGTGTTAGTAGCACCTGTCTGGCAATACCTGATGCATCCCTCACATTATGACGACTGACCCAACATTTAAAAAAAAGGTATAAAAAACTAATTGATAAGTGACAAAGTAATATACTATAATATAAACTACCCGCGAACTAACAGCCTCTTAATTTGTGATTTACCAAAAGTATTTGGAAAATCAGAGGCACCAACAGTTTCCTACGTTAACAAACTATATTTCAAATAGTTTTGTTGTCTGTCCCAGAATGTTTAAAATAATTATCTAACGATAGTTTTCTGTGTAGCTGTACAAATACATATCTACGCATATATATATATATATATATATATATATATATATATATATATATATATATATAATCTATATATACATATATATACATATAAATATATATGCATAAATATACATACATATATGTATATATATATATGTATATTTATCTCATCTTGTTGTGCCATCACTGATACGGTGTTTGACGAAATGCTTCTGAGGCCATGTTCTCAGGCTCTGTTCCAGAGGTATCGAAGTGTTTGTATATTAAATTTTCAAGGAATGTTTTTCTCGGTATGGGACGCTCATTATCTTTTTATGTAATTTCCCGTCTGAAAACATATTCAGATAATTGTAATAGACATAACCGGCGCTAAGACCGATCCTTGAGGTAGTTAGCTAGTTACTCGTCTACATTTAGAGGGCTTCCCTCTAATTACGGCTCTTCTATCTTTCACTCCACCTAGGTGTCTAATTTCCATAATATGAGACACATCATCTTCTATGAGACACATCATCAAATGCCTATTTAAAGTCTAAGTATACACAATCCACCCAGCCATTTCTTTCTTGTAATACTTCAGAAACTGTCATAAAAACAGAGGATATTTACTCTACATGTCCTTCCTTTCCTATAACCAAATTGCTTATTTGATATCTTCTCGTGTTTTTCAGGTACTTATCCTTTCCAACAGCTTACATGCTACACTAGTTAACGAAACTAGTCTATAAATTAGATCGTTTTGTTTGTCGCCGTTCTTATGTAAAAGTGTAACTGAATTTTGGGATATTAACAATAAGGGAGTATATAGTTCTCCGGCACATTCCCTAAGACTGTTTTAGTCTTCCATAACTTTAGTTGGTCCTTTATTTCATTCTTTTTGAGGATGATATTTTCGATATTCTGATTTTCGTTTTTATGTTTAATTGCCATACATATCATACAGGTCTTGAACAAACATTGAAATTTCTTAATAAGGATTTAACACATTTCCTACTCCTTATTATAAAATGGCGCTAATTTAGTTTTATTATTTATGCAGTTAATCGCCTCCCTCGTGGTTTGGGTTTACTCATTTATTCCTCCGCTGCCTGAGATCTATGTCTTTTGGACCAATGGAACTTCTTTTTTCTGTTATTTTTTGCAGTCATCATTGAACCACTTTTGGCCATTTCTTGCTTCAGTTCTGAATCTTGATGCAAAATTTTCTACTCCTTTTTATAGACCATAAAATGTGAATATTGCTTATCAAGGTTCTCTTCGTCCAGGAGTGTTTCCCAGTTGATGCGATCAAAAAAATCTTTAAGGCTTCTATTTTTACCTCTCTTCGTTCTTTACCTCTACCAGTTTTTGCTGCAGTAATTATCAATCATCTTTGTTCATATTTTCATTTATCCAGATTTTCTTATATTCTTCGTGGGTGGCCAGGACTTTACGTCTCTTTGTTATATTAGCTACCATTTGCAGTTATGGCGTTCCTTTCCCTTTTCGAATAATCCCAACCTCCTGCGAGTTATGATATTCTGCTCCGAGAATTCGGGTTTTATGACCTTGAGAATATTGACAATCAATTTCTTGTCTTTGTTGTGTCATTCGATTCCATATTCCACATCTTATTCTTCAGGTCCCAATATGAGTATACCCTTGACTGCATCAGCCAAATTAGCAATATTCCCAAGGTGTAACTAAAGTTCATGTTACTCTACCGTCTCCGCAAGCTATCTTTATTCCTTCCTTTTTTTCCATATCACTTACTGTTTCCTTTATTTTCGATAAATCGAGCTATGTCGCTGTCATATTTGTTTGCCTCTTCTATTATTTGAGACTGGGTGCTTGACAAATTGCTTTCAGCCTGCTTAACATTTTCCTGTACTTTGATTATTTCATCAACTTTTTCTTGCAGATTCTTTATTTCGATTTGAATACTGTTGCCAATCCTGGTTTCTACTTCCAACTTTCCCTTGAGTTCTTTGATTTTCATGTCAGATTTATAAGCACTCTCTCTTTGATTGGTTGTGTTCCTCGCAAATTATCCACCAATTCATTTAGGTTTACGTTATCTTCACGTATTTTCAGACATTCATGCTGTCTATCTTGGCTTCAAGAGCCTCAATTCTAACTGCTGCTTCCGCTAACCTCATTTCGCTGGTCTGATCTTAGTTGTTCCCCATCAAACAAAGAGAAAAAACAGAGCTGTACTCACGGCAATTGTCTCTCTGCGCGAAACGTTCCGGCTCACAAAGCCTCAGTATCTTTTTCATTTTTCTTACTTATTCGTTCCATTTCTTCTTTCAACATGAACTATGCACGCTTACAGAACCCATGGCTAGCAGACTAGGTCACCTATTGTCCGATCTTCTCCGTATTTAACAACGTGTGTATACATACATACATACATACAACATATATGCATATATATATATATATATATATATATATATAGATATAGATATATTTATGTATGTGTATGTGTGTGCATGTGTGTGTGATATATGCATATACATATATATATATATGCATATATTATCGTTGTTGGTCCACGTGAACGTAGGAGACATGCGTATAGAGAAACTGAGAGCGGCGGCCGAGCGAACCTAGAACCTTTTGTAAATCCAGTGCTCTACTACTGAGCTACACCACCTCTCCCTCTCTCTCTCTCTCTCTCTCTATGTGTGTGTGTGTGTGTGTGTGTGTGTGTGTGTGTGTGTGTGTGTGTGTGTGTGTGTGTGTGTGTGTTCGTGTGCGTTTGTTTGTGTATATATTACACACACAC
>NC_061819.1:31457637-31467637 GCF_019202785.1 Penaeus chinensis | reverse complement strand
AAACTGACATAAATAGTCTTAACAACAACTGACAAATATAAATGACTGTAAACAACAACAGAAACTTAAACAGAAGTAATAAATGAAGTGAAAACCAATGCAAATCAGATCAATAATACATCGTAAGACAAACTGCATTATAATAAAATATACATAAACGCGAGTAGACTGAATTGAGCAAGTCAAGACATATCTTAAAATAAAAAAATCTAAAGTGAATTCAGTACCCGTATTAACATTCTCTCTAATCCGGGATTCGCTAGCCAGGAAGCTCAGATGGTTCGGAATGGTAATTTGAATCTGGCTGCAGATGTATATACACATCCCAGATGTTATCCAAAAGTCTAAATGATTATTTTCCTTTGGTTTCCCTTTCATGGTAGTATTCGCTACTTAAATCTGATCAAAGATATTGGAACCTTAGTACATGTGTAACAGTAAGAAAATGTAATATGTCAGTGTGTGGAATAGAGACGGTTTAACCTACGGGAGTGGTGGAAATCTGAATTGCATTATTAATAATTTATGATTTGCACCCCAGCACCCTCAGGGTCGACTCCACTATTTAAAAAAAAGGAAATGTCCTCCTTTTGAACCAATATCTCTCTCTGCTATTCAGACAACCCTTACAAAAAATACCCTTCTATTAGTTTCATCATCCGCCCCTGGATAATCACGGAAACCTATTGCAGACGTACACAGAAATCGAACTTTGAAATAATTACTGCCTGCAATCCCACCAAAGGCCTTTATGTATCAAATCAGCTACACCAAAACAGGAGGTCCATGTAGAGCGAATGAAAGCTTAAACAATTAGTAATACCTGAAGATTCTTTTTGAGCAGCTGAGGCTTCTGCACAGAAAAGGATTAGTGATTCTCGTTGTATTATGTTCAACAGTTCGGGAGGAGACCAGTATTATTTAAGGTTAAGTTATTCTGATGACACATCTTAAGCTCAAATTAATTTACAATTGCAAGATTTGCGCAAGTGCTTTTGACCCACTGACATGTCTGTAGTTCGTTTAGCATATTACAATTTATGTTATTCCTTATCAAAACAAGTAATTCACCTCTAGTTTTGGGGCTGTCATGCGTGGAGTCTCTTGAGAGCCCAGCCTCTAAACTGTCTTGTCCTCGTAATTTTTTTCATCCAATTGATAGTTCCACAACAAAACAACATCGTCAGAGATTTCGTTGTTTAAAAGTGTTTCCTGAAGTTTAACATTAGTGCATATAATAACAAGCTAATAATATATATTAGCTAATGAGCTAAGCTACCCTATTGTAGCTTCAGAACTTTGGCAGAATCATTTTATATGTACACAAGTCCAAAACCACAAACGCACACACACACACACACACACACACACACACATATATATATATATATATATATATATACATATATATGTAAATATATGTGTGTGCAAATCTATCTATTTATACACACAAACATATATTTATATATACATATACATTCATATATATGTGTGTGTGTGTGTGTATGTATTAATATATATATGTATTTATGTATGTATATGCACATATATTCATATATATATATATATATATATATATATTATCATCATCATCATTGTGGAGCTAATGACGGCGGGGGCGCATAGCCGCATTCACCCTTCGCTTCCACCTACCAGGGTCCCCGATGGCGAGCCGCTAGGCAGGGGCCCGGCCCATCTCTAACTCCTCACGACAGGTTTGATCGATCTGCCCAAGCTTCCTTGGTCATCCCACAGGCCTCCTCCACCCAGGGTTGTCTGGAACAGAGACCTGGTGGGTAGGGTCATCCTGTGGGAAACGAGCCAATTGGCCGTATAGCCTGAGTTGGCGATCACGGATTGTGCAGGTAACAGGACCTGTACCAGTCTCACTGTGTGACCGTTGGTTAGACACATGGTCCCACCAACTGTACCCCATGATCGGTCGCAAAGATCTATTACAAAAGGCATCAAGACGAGATTCGAAAGCACAAGATAGCGTCAAGGTTTTACTACCAGATAGTAAAACTGGAGTATCAGGGCCTTGAAGACATGTAGCTTGGGCCTTCTACAAGAGATTTCATGATCCCTGCTGCTAAGCCAATCCGTCTACTGACTTCCTGGTCTGACAGCCCGGAGTCATGAACTGCACTATCGAGGTATATAAAGTTCTCTGTGACCTCGATATTTTCACCGCAAGCATGTACCGACTGAACAGGATCTCATAGTAGGCCCCCAAAATCCTGGATCCTTGACTACATTGCTATATGCATCAAGAGCTGCCATTAAGGTTTCCAGAGATTCAGATAGAATAGCAACATCATCAGCAAAGTCAAGGTCAGTAACCTTGATATTGCCCAAAGTTGCCCTACAGTGACTTTGGACAGTAGCTCTACCCAGTAACCAGTCCATGCAAGTGTTGAAAAGTGTTGGTGCAAGAACACAGCCTTACCTCACTCCTGAACTAACAGGGAAGAAGCTTAACAGGCCCCGCCACACTTTACAGCACTTTCAGTGCCAGTATACAGGTTTGCTAATAATCCAATAATCCTTGTTGGAATTCCTCTTAGTCTCATGATCTCCCAGAGTGATTAGCGATGCACATTATCAAACACCTTCGTGAGGTCTATGTAAACTGAGAACAGCCCACAACCGAACTCACGATGAAGTCTTCAATGACTCGAAGCGCCAAGATATGGTCTATTGTGGACTTATAAGGAGTGAATCCAGATTGTTCTAGCCTCTGGTGCCTCAGCATGTGCGCGAGTACCTTGCTTGATATACTGAGTAGTATAATGCCTCGGTGATTGCTGCAATCCCACTGATCCCCTTTCCCCTTCAGAGATGGGTGACCACACCCATCAGCAGGTCAGGGAGAATGATACCATCCGCTAGATGGCAGATATGACAGCATGCAAGCCCCTTGCCATAGGTTCTCCACCAGCCTTTAATAGTTCAGCTGGGATGCCACAAACACCTACTGCTTTACCACTCTTCAGCTTGGAGATCGCCCCCCTGACTTCAGTCAGGGAGGTTGGATCCTCACTGATGGTTGGGTCTGGCAAAGGAATCTCAACATTACCCGCATCCAAGTTAATTGTTGGTGGATCAATCTGATGCAACCGCTCAAAAATACTCAGCCCAACGCACCCGCATACCATCAGGATCTGAGATTATCTGGCCACTTGCGGAGCAGACTGCAGTTGTCTGTGAGGAGGGCTTGTAGTTCAGCTTTCTCAGGGCTTGGTAGGCAGGGCGAAGGTCATTTACTAGGAAATGGCTTTCGACCTCTGCAAGATTCCTGATATACTGTTCCTTATCCCTTCTCAACAGTGACCTACTCCTGCGCACCAGAGAACGATCCACTGACAATCGAGCTGCACGACAAGCATCTGTGGCTTCCAGTGTCTCCTGCGACATGAAATTCTGTCTTGCTCTTGGGTATTCACCAATCGATTCTTGGGCTGCATCAAGGGTTTCACGCTTGAAGGTGTCCCACAGAAGAACAGGGTCCGTCAGTCGCCCGAGTGCTGTGAAACGACCAGATATATCTGTGTGTGTGTATGTACATATAATATATATATATATATATATATATATATATATATATATATATATATCCATATGTATGTATATCTATCTATATACATATATGCATATATATATATGTGTGTGTGTGTGTGTGTGTGCACGCGTGTCTGTGTATTTGTGCGTGTGTGTGCCTAGGCGAAAGAATGTGAGGAGCAAGCTGTTGCCCATGTAGCAGGCTCCCTCTCTCTACGCAGCTGATGGATTCATTTTCTTTCTTCTTCTTTTCTTTGTTGGATTTCTTGGCTATCAACCAGCGGCATGTGGCCAAGGTTATTAAGCCAATGGATCCTATTTATTCTATCAATCTATATAAGGTCATAAAGTTTTGTCTCCCTTAAAAAAGTGATTACTCTGCTGATGATTTTTTCATCGTTTGATAGTATGTTTATTAATATGAAATCTTTATTCTTTATTAAATTTTTTATTCTAAAATAATGTTTGATTTTTTGTCGACGGTTTGCATACTTAGGGCATACTATTAAAAGGTGGGATATAGTTATGCTGGTGTTGCAGAGCTGGCATCGTGGAGGGTAATTTTTTTCAATGTAGGGAGTGAGGTGGGTATATCTTGAGGCGTTGACCCTAAGGCGGGCCAACACCACCTCCTCCCTTCTTATCTTCCTGTGGGCTGTGTCCCACATTTCAATTGTTGGTTTGATCTTGTGTGTGAGTTGGAGGCTGGTCCACTCACTTTGCCACAGGAGATGTATTTTTGCTTTTATAAGAGACACAAAACACCTGAGATCTGTACGAACTATGGTAGTGTCCAGATCGCCAGTTGACCCGGCTAGTTTGTCAGCCTGTTCATTACCATGGATACCAGAGTGACCTGGTACCCATATTAGCTTGATTGATTTGTTGGCCCCGTGTAACTTACGAATGATATTACCCAGCAATTCATTTTTAGTGGTATCTAAGGATTTAATAGCTTTAAGTGAACTTAACGAATCTGAAAAAATAACTATTCTATCGTGGGTCGTCGATAGTGCAAAATCAATAGCTTTATCAATGGCAAAGAGTTCGGCAAGAAAAATCGATGTATGATTCGGCAGTCTAAACTTTAGTTCACATTCAGTCGACCATACACCCGCACCTACACACTCATCTGTCTTGGAGCCGTCGGTATATATATGAAAAAAAGGGAGATGTTTAATAAGGATCTCTCTGAACCTCTGGCGTACCTCACCCTCCGGCGCCATGGCCTTGGTTGATGGAAGCCAGGCTTCCATGATAGAAAAATTGGGTGTTTCCCATGGCGCTATGTTTGACTGAACCAGGGTATCGATGGTAGAGAGATCTATACCGACTTTCTCGACGAGGTCGTGGAGTCTCGTGGCAAAGGGCCTAGTGCCTCCATTGCCATTAGGGTGGCTCGGGTCTCGAGCCACCTTTGCGGCATAGGTCAGTGCCAACTGGCCGCGTCTGAGTCGGAGGGGAGGTACTCCTGACTCCACCTCAAGACGCTCGATCCGAGTACATTTAAGGGCTCCAAGACACACACGCAAACAAGCATTCTGCACAGCATCCAATCCTTTCAAACTTGTTTTCGATGCCGAACCATACACGATTGACCCATAGTCTACTTTAGACCTAATCAGGGCTTTATATACCATTAGCAAAGACTGTCTATCAGCTCCCCATTTATTACCAGAAATGCACTTTAATAAATTTAGTGCTTTTTGACATTTATTCTTTAACTGACCAATGTGGTCTTTCCAATTGAGTCTACTATCACAAAGTAGCCCAAGAAATCTAGCAGAATTTTGAATAGGTATTGGGTGGTTGTCTAGAGTTAGCCTGATGTTCAGCTTCCTCCTATGTGAAAAAATTACCCCAATACTCTTTCTAATGGAAAACTTAAAACCCCACTGGAGGCCCCAGTTATGAATCATATCCAGTGCCAATTGGATGCGATTTGCTGAGAATTCTGCATTATTGCTGGAATGCCATAATGCACAATCATCAGCGTACAGTGAGTATTTAAGATTCCGAGGAGGAGCTGGTAAGATGTCATTAATCATACATAGAAATAATGTAGGTGACCAGACACTTCCTTGTGGGACCCCGTTTGCCTGGACAAAAATGTCCGAAAAAGTGACATTGTCAGAAAATAATTTGACAGAAAACGTTCTGTCAGAAATGAAATTTTTAATAAAACAATGCAAGTTTCCACGTAATCCGAAAGCATAAAATTTTCTGAGTAGGCCATATCGCCATGTCATGTCGTAGGCTTTTTCTATATCTAAAAATACTGAAATCAAAATTTTTTTTTTGGCAATTGCCTCTTGAATATGACTGTCCAGCTTTACTAGCTGATCGAGAGTTTGGCGTCCCTTTTCGGAAACCGCACTGCTCGTCAACTAGTAAATTACTGGAATTTAAAAAATGCAATAGCCTACTGTTAACAATTCGTTCCATGACCTTGCATAAGCAACTTGTCAATGCAATTGGGCGGTAGGAGATGGCAAATCTGGGATTACCCCCTCCTTTCAATATGGGAATGATGTGGGCGATGTGCCATGAGTTTGGAAAAGTGTGGCTTTTCCAAATTTCATTGTACACTTCTAGCAACTAAATCATGTCATCATGATTAAGATGCTTCATCATCTCATATCGAATCTCATCGGGGCCTGGGGATGTTCCTCTACAGGCTTCTAGGGCTCGAACAAGCTCATCCATTGTTAGATCTTTATTGTAATCAAAGTCATCTCCTGTGGCAAAGTGAATTGGTTGCAGCTCAGCCGCTTCCTTGATGGGCAGGAATGCGTGATGGTAGTTTGCTGAGCTGCTTGTATGAGAGAACTGCCTGGCGAGTGCATTAGCGATGTCTCTAGGTGAATCCAAATTGTTACCCTCTTCTATGATGTTGTTAATTTTTAATGATGTTATTTTCTTATTTATTTTATTAATAGTGGACCAAACCTCTGATATTTTGGTATTGCTATTTATTGTAGAGACAAAGCTCCGCCAGGAGTCTCTTTTTGCTTGTCTTATTACTCTACGAGCCCTAGCTCTTGCTTGTTTGTATTTGC
The DNA here is from genome assembly GCF_019202785.1 of Penaeus chinensis. NCBI lineage: Eukaryota > Metazoa > Arthropoda > Malacostraca > Decapoda > Penaeidae > Penaeus > Penaeus chinensis. Next base: position 31,461,017 of record NC_061819.1, on the reverse strand, counting down.
AAAAGTTCTCATTAGTGATGTTATTTTGGAAAAGCCTGTAGGCCTTATTGCGTCGGCACAGCGCCCTGCGGCAATCTGGTGTCCACCATGGAACTCTATGCTTAACGCTATCTGTCGAAGTTTTAGGAATGGATAGCAAAGCTGCTTCTAAAATCGAATTCTGAATATTGTTTACTTTATCATCAATGGTTTCTCCAACAAGTTCGAGCTTGACGCTCCTTGTGAAGGCGACCCAGTCTGCTTTTTTTTACGTTAAATTTAGGCGCTGAAGGCGTTCTCACTGTGTCGCATGAATATTTAATCAAGATAGGAAGATGATCGCTTCCCAACGAGTCGTCAATGGTTTGCCACAGGCACTTGGCTGCTACTGATGATGAGACCAGTGATATGTCTATAAAGCTCAAATTCCCGGTATTATCGTCCACCCGCGTGGGACTACCATCATTCAGAAGGACTAAATCAGACTCGTTAATCAACTTAACTACTTGCTCACCTCTACCATCCACCCGTAGGGAACCCCATAACGTATGATGAGCATTAAAATCACCTAAAATTACTTTATTTTGTGGCAGACGTTCTTGAAGAGCAAAAAGCTCATCATAGATTATCACTTTATCAGGCGGACAGTAAACTGAACATATAGCCAGATATGTGCCATTAATTTTTACTTTGCATGCGACAAACTCCAAAGTAGAATCAATAGTCACTTCTGTAAAAGGGAGGCTTTGGTGGATGTACATGGCGACTCCGCCTCCACCCCTACCCTCACGATCCTTCCGACATAAATGGTAGTTCCTGAGCGATACGACCTCGTCAGAGACGAGGTTTGTCAAATGAGTTTCTTGGAGAACTATAATATCGGGAGCATAGGACGAGGCTAATAATTTAAGGTCATTTACTTTAGAGCTAATACTTCGACAGTTCCATTGTATAATGGTTGACGCGATGATTACGTTTTATGGGGTTTGGAAGTGCCTTGTCCACCTGTTTTTATTTTATTTTTATGGGAGGGAGGCGCCTACTCTCCCTCGCTTCCCGGGGACCTCTCACGGGATGGTTTGGAGACAGAAGCCTCCATGTCCTGCACCTCCTGGCGAGGGAGACGACTGACAGACTGCGACCTGCTTCTCTCTCGAGAAACCGATCGCGAGCCAGACGAAGTCCTCACAGGAGTAGCCCGGACGGGGAGGTGCGCTCCGGACTGTGATTCGGTATCATCCTCCTTATGTTGTTTAGGCTGGGTTGATGCAGCCATTTGATCGACCAATTTTGTCAGTTGATATACTTTAATATTTAATTCTTGAACGGTTTGTTTGAGTTCGGCAATTTCCTTATCCTTAGCTGCAAGCTGTTGACTGACATCTCTTGTACTAGGGGTGTTGCTAGTTACCGCTGCAGCATCACATTTACGGCAAGTGAATTTAGAAGAATCTTTGTCAATACATCTTAATGAGGTGTGTCCGAATTTTTGGCATCTGTTACAATGCATTGGCTTTTGGACATAAGGTCTTACTTGTACACGTTCATAACCGACGTTGACATATTCAGGGATTTTATTCAAGGCAAAAGTAAAAAAACACAGTCCAGTTTTCGTTCGCACATTCCCGTCCTTCTTGGACGTCTTGGTCCTTCATGCTCTCAAGAATTTCACTTTCATCCATCGTCCTCAAATCCCTGTGAAAGATTACTCCCTTACAGGTATTTGGGCCAATAGGAATAGTCACTCTTACTCGAAGATCATGAATTTGCGTCAGCTTAAGTAAATCCTTAATCTGGGAGTTGTATTGTACTTTAACAAGGAGGCTTCCATCTCGCATTTTTTTTTACAAAATCAAAGTCGCCGTCCACTTGACCATCAAGGACCTTTTTGATGATAAAGGGGTTCACGTTCAAAAGCGACTGATTTTCATTCACGCATTTTACATTCGCGAACCTTGCATTCTGGGTGGGGATTGTGAAAAGTGGTCGTCTCGTCTTGTCATTAGTGGGGGTACCATTGTTCGTCATCAGATTAGTCGTAGAAGGGTCTTTAGTCGTCCCTCCTCCTTTAGGAGGAGAAGGGGTAGCCGGGGTATCACTCATACTGGGTATCGGACCAGGTCCGACCCCTTTACTCAAAATCGTAGTCCTGAAGGGACAAAAAAACTCTTAACTTTTGTTATCAACCTAACAGCAATAGCTAAGAGAGTAAAGCAGTCCTCTACCCCCTCAGTGGAAGCCTGGTTGCGTTCTCCAGTACCACAGAGGGATCGAGTTATGTGTGGGACACTTCCTTACCGCCGAACTTGCCTAGGCGAAGTCTTATATATATATTCAATGCCCACCCCCCAAGCGAATACGGGAGTTCCGAGGAACTCCGGTAGGCTCAGGAAAGTCACATTAAGATGAAAAGAAATCAGGACCAAAGAAAAAGTGCGCCCAAATGACGCCCCAGACTACTGGGCCTCCCTACCCAGGGGTCAAAGCCATAAGGGCTACCCTGGTGTAGAAGAGAGCTGCGGGTCTGGGGTGGGGTGCTAACTACTACTACTGTAGCCTCGTGTCACCTGCAAAGCAAGAGCACTGAAGGTGCTGGCAAAGCACAACAAATGTTCTGCAATTACAGGATTTTACTTTACAGCTATTTACGTTAAGAGAACTCAGGAACAACAATGTCAAGCGAGACAAGAGGCCCCGGGCTCCAGGGTAGCTCAAGTGGCACAAGACCTAGTGTTTGTTGCTACTGCGCTATAAATAAGGTGTTTACTCATCAGAGTTTCGAACACGAGTGATGGATTCACTAACGGCGTCGCAGGAGTTGCCCGAACGAGATCGAAAGCGACAACGAATTGTATCAGGGACTCCACTCCAGGTTGACTCCCATAGCCTTTTTCATCTCATAGATGACACAAGGCAGTGGATTGTTTTGTATAGGGTGAACTCCTATATACAAATATACATCCATATATATACGTATATAAATAATATATATACTTATATAATATAATATAATATATATACTTATATAATATAATATAATATATATACATATATATTACTCCTGAGTATAAACTGCATCCGGTAGTGGGGTCCTGGTTCTGTGGAGTACAGTCACCTCTTAGCCACTAACGCTCCCAGGTCCACTTCGATATAGATAGATAGATAGATAGATAGATATGTGTATATATATATATTAATATATATATGTACATACATGGGCATATATATACATATATATGCATACATATATGTATATGTGTGTATATACGTATGTATGTATATAGATAGATAGATATACACTTTTATATAGACATTCATATGTGTATGTGTGTGTGTCTGTGTACATATATGTCTGTGTAGATATATATGTATGTGTATATTTTTAACCCTATATGTGTATA
>NC_061819.1:31447637-31450137 GCF_019202785.1 Penaeus chinensis | reverse complement strand
TTTTCAAATATATGAAAAGTAGAATCATATTCTATCTCTCTCTTTCTCTATCTCTCTCTCTCTCTCTGTCTCTCTCTCTCTCTCTCTCTCTCTCTCTCTCTCTCTCTCTCTCTCTCTCTCTCTCTCTCTCTCTCTCTCTCTCTCTCTCGTACAAGCGTCTGACAAGTTGATGCTTACAACTTCTTGTAAATATTTCTGTGGTACAAATCATAGCACTTGACACAGGTCCTTCTTTATTTGTTTTACGACATCTCATGATGCTATGTTGTGAGAAATCATTCTTTTTCAAATGCATCCAATGCTCTCCAGCACATTCAGTGAAAGAAAGTCGTGGACATGGAATTTGCAATATACATAGAATCTATACATATTCCGTTGAAAAATAGTTTCACAAAGTCAGTTGGTCACATTTTATCAAATTATTAGTCAATTTTAGATTAATCTTAGACACACACACTCACACACACACACACACACACACACACACACACACACACACACACACACACACACACACACACACACACACACACAGACGGAGAGAAATTTACAAGTTTTGTGAGCTTCAAAAAGTGAACTGGTCACATTTTATATTATTAGCCAATTGCTTAGTCTGTCAGTTCATCAATCGATTAATCAAGACAATTATATGTATATGTGTGTGTGTGTGTGTGTGTGTGTGTGTGTGTGTGTGTGTGTGCATATGTATATATATATACATATATATATATATATTTTTTTTTTTTTTTTTTTTTTTTTCATACCATGTTGACATCATGTAATTGACCGGGTCTTTATACTATGGTCGTTGACCAGTGATCCTTCCCCAGGGGTGTAGTTATTTACGTAATCAACAAATAAATAAATATGTGTGTGTGTGTGTGTGTGTGTAATTAATATAGTTTGATGGTTCTTTCAACATCATCATAAAATGATTCTCTGATCCGAAAAACAATGCAAAGTAGAGACCATTATTTCTGCCATCTGTATGAAGTACCTAATAGATGCAATATCTGAGGTTACTTCTAGTTTGTCCACGGTCGGCTGACTTGATAGACCTACTTTACATTAATTTACTATATTGCTTAATTTTCTGGCAGGACAGACGATTAGTGATAATTGGAAATTACGTTCTATAGAATATTGAGGTTTTCAACTCACATGTGAGTAAAGCAAGCTTTCATATCACAACAGAGGCATTTCAAAGTAAATTTGAAATTGCGGCCCTGAACACACATATTAATAGCACAAATCAAAGTCTTGGCCCTTCGAGCAGACAGGCAGATCGTGTCGCGGCAGTGCAAACAGCACAGTTCGCACTAACCCTTCCTACGTAGGTACGCTAATTTGTGCAAACACTAGACCCAAGGCAACCACTTTTAGCTGTGGCGTACCTCAATTGAATAACAATTACATCAAGTACGAAGAGGATAAATGCGCACAAAATGAGTGTTATCTAGACTTCGATCCGCTTTTCCGATTTACCACATACAAGCCCGACAGTGGCATACTAACACTGTGATAAAGTGTTGACATACATCTGCACAGCGTTTGTTAAAGGGCCAATGGCCATTTTGATTTTAGTCCGATAAAGGAAACCAAAATCACCGACAATTAAAATCGCGCCATTAGAGGACCAAAAAAGATACGATAGTTATGAAACTAACCCGCAATTTGGTTTGGTCCTTAATCACACCAATACTGTCCATGCTTTTCTTGCCTTTTCTTTAATTAGGGTATGGCTAACAACATGGTTGCGGTTTCTTTCGTTTATGGTACTGATAAAAAATATCCATATTCAACATGTATATCTAATTATCTGTTCTATTAACCTGCCTCTGGCTACTCTAAAGACTCGTTATTTTCATGAATTTAACTGTGATGCCATGAAAGTCGACCACATAATGAAGTATAGTAATATCGTAAAAATCATACGCTTTCAGATCACTTCAACTGCAAAGAAAAACGTAAAAATATGCAGTTTGGAGATTAAAAAGGACATGCGACCAACACAAGGTTTCCAAAACAGGCGCTGTTCCAATAACATTGTACTCTGTTAGTACAAATTTGATCTTTAAATAAGGCGATAGCAATTAAATATTCAAGCAAATGTGATTGATTGTAGGATATTTATCTTAACTACTCTATTTGACAAAATGTAAAGTCAGTACGTGTAAAACTTTGTTGTTTGCAAGTTGATATTGAAAATTGTCTTAAAAGTAAAAAAGAAAATTGGAATTAAGGAGCCATATATCATTATGGTGATAATGATGGTGAATATTGCAAAATTACCTTTAGTCCAAAATTGTAAATGCTATTTGTGGGCCAGTTTATGGAAGGCAACAGAGATTACAATAAATAACAAGTTTGGCAGAAAAAAGTATTACCGATACACTCATACTGGTCCTATATTTTATGTTGGTAGCAAGACAATATTCCATAGCCAGCATGGTGCGCCCATAAGAAATAGTTGTGTTGGCCGGTTATGGTGTTACCAATA
>NC_061819.1:31432637-31435137 GCF_019202785.1 Penaeus chinensis | reverse complement strand
CCTCCCACTATCTCCAACATCGTCTTGCTCCTGAAACATGCCTTTGGGAATACTACCGAGGGGTGTACCTATTCACCAGATCAGATGGGCGACTTTTCCATGTCGCCCGACTGAAAGCAAAGACTAATGTGAGTAAAGCCATCATCAGTGACCTGTTCTTTGCTGATGACACGGCTGTCATCTCTCATTCTTAGCAACAACTCTAGTGCCCTATGGACAGATTTTCTGACGCCTACAAAATTTGTTCCTTGACACTGAGATCATCAAGCGCATTGGCAAGGCTGCAACCACCTAGGCCAACTCACCAACTGTACCTGGAAGAACCCGAAGTTTATAATTCCAACCACTATGACTGACTGTCAGCACTCTCCTGTACAGCAGTGAGACATGGACCAGTATGCCAACCATGAGCAGAAGCTGAATAGCTTGCACATGCACTGCCTTTGTTGCATCAGGGCATTGTGTACCTAATGCCCAGATCCTCACACATGCCGGTCTCCTGACCATGAACACACTGCTCCGACAGCACAGGTTGGGCTAGCTTGACTACATACTCCTGACAGTAGACCCCTGTATTCCAAAGGACATTCAGAACAGCAAACTAGCTTCTGGCAAGATCGCCATCTGCTGCTGTATGTATTCAGCCATCAGCCTTAGCCATCAAAGCTGAGAGCTGGGAAGATCTAGCAGCTGAGTGCGATTGATGGGCACAATATACTCCAAAGAAGAATCAAAATGCAGCCAAAGAAAAGAAAGCCACATAGAAAGCGCACATCAATGAAGACACTCTTTAACCAGTAAACGTCTCAATTGTATCAAGAGGCATTCTGCATGGAGCCTGCCTGACCTGCTCTGTCAGTAAAGAGGTGGCCCCAGATGGAGATTGTTGAAAAACGACCAGACTTCGACCCTTCCTCCCCCAGGTACCCGTGCCTGGGTACAGACCAAAAGGGAAAGAGGAAGGACAATCCAACCTAACTCCGAGCCCTTATGGGTGTACACAAAAAGAAAAGGAGATGGAGCAAAGAACACCATGAATTCCTCCCCAAGAGCTGATAAATTTCTTCTCTTTGACAAGAATATAATACTCCTGATTGCTATAGTCATTACAGTAGCAGATGCTTTGGGGAGGACGAGTGAAGAGTCAGAGAAAAAAGTCAGGGTCGCCATGAAAGCAGCCCTGAAGAAGAGGAAGCTGGAACCATCCAAATCAGTTAACACTTAGGGCAAGACTCCCTTCTCCAACTCTGGCTAAGCCCTTACAGACAGAGCCACACCCGGCTGAGCCCTTGCGACCAGAGCCTAAAAAGACCAACAGAGGTCAAGCCCACACAGGTAAAGCTTCATCCTCTCAACCAAAGAGGGAAAATACTCTGACAAATAGTTGTCAGAGTCTGAAATGTCTGATGCCACCATCATTGGAGTATCTGACTCTTAACTCGATTACATTGTCTCAAACGACACAAATATAAATGAGTAAGAACAACATGGCCATAATTTAAGCTTTCTACAGCAGAACATCAATGTCTTCCTTCCTAGAAGTGCCATTTTCCACGATCAAGGAACATTGACATTGTTGTGCTCCAGGAAACACCAACAGGGATTCAGTCCATTACTCAGGGTAGCACACCTTTGCTGTAGCTATAGCAGACGCCAGAGGCTTGATCACTCTTGGGAGAACAAGAATCCCCTGCTCCATGATAGCCAATGCGCCACACTTTGGAGATGTCGAATCTCACGCCGTTGTAAAAGGCCTGGCAGGGGGCCCCCTAAACCTGTATAATGTGTACAGTAGGCTATAGGTACTCGTATATCAGTGAGGTCTGCGCCACTGCAGGGCAAGACCTTCTGATCATAGGAGACTTCAAAGCTCATCACCCTTTAGGAGAGTAGATGGCCACATAGCTGAAGTGCTTGAGTCATGACCCAAAATCGTTCTTCTCATACCCATGTTGCAAAGCATGTCAGAGGAGGGGTCCAAGACCTCACCTTTGCCACTGATGCTCTGACTGAGAGAATCGGAGGGCATATCGATGAGACTGCCACGAGCAATCACTATGGCACTGACACTTCCCTCTTTTACTATAACGTTGAGATAAAGGAGGTCAGCCACAGAGTTAACATGTGCAGGTAACACGTTAACCGAGGGCAAGAGGGTCAATCAAGAAAAGTGGTTCCAATAGTGTGAGTCATTTCGCCATTAGACCACCATTACTGAGCTGTGGCGATGTGCCAGGTTTATGTATGTATGTGTGTGTGTGTGTGTGTGTGTGTGTGTGTGTGTGTGTGTGTGTGTGTGTGTGTGTGTGTGTGTGTGTGTGTGTGTGTGTGTGATTGGCTATTACAAAAAATAAGAAAAAAGCACTGCCGCAATAGTCCAGTGGTTAGCGCACTGGACTGGACACGAGTTCAATTCCCCGTCGCGGCGGTCGTAAAAAATGCCTGCGCTCTGACTGCTTGCTCGAGCCAGAGAAAACGACATATCGCCTTGAGAAGTCAA
>NC_061819.1:31405137-31412637 GCF_019202785.1 Penaeus chinensis | reverse complement strand
AGCAAAAAATACAGATTTCTGTTGTGCAGACAGACAAAACAATTGGTCTTGGACCTTACAGACAAGAGAATAAAGTCAGTAAGTTTGGTAAAGGGTGAGGAAGGTCTGGAAGATATGCATGGCATATAGTTCAGTCATTAGGATGCTTGATTCAGGAGGAGGGGCAAAGTCATATGCACAAGAAGGAAAGACTACAATGAAACCAGTACTCGATATGGATCTAGAGCCATCTGCATAGACATGAGTACTGGAGGAGTGATTAGAGAGATGTGCAAGAAAATGGGTGAGAAGTACACACGGTGGGATGTTTGATTTGGGTGGATCAGGGAAACGAGCAATTACAGGAGGAAGGTATTAGAAAGGGAGGAAAAGAATGGGCAGAAAGAGGAAGGGATCAGGGATGAGGAACGGGTTAATGGGAAAGTAGAGCATCCATACGAGCAATTTGGATTGAAAAACCTTGGCGAAAACAATCATAGCTCCTTAGAGATAGAAAGGCACGATGTCAAGAAAGGGATGGTAGGCCTGATTCAGCATAGAGGCTCTCATCTGGAGGATCGAAAGGTGCCAAGGGCTAAATGGTAACTGAGAAGGGAGCGGAGGCAGAAGAATATATATGGCAGCCAGGGTAATAAGGAGATGGAGGAGTGTTTTGCTGCCTGAACCCCAATATGTGAGAGTCTGTAAGAGTTGTAGGTGACGGTTGCCCAAGGATTTGATGAGATGAGTGTATTTCAGATATGGAAGACGGGGGTAGGATGAGGGGGATGTATGCCTGACATTTTATGGATTTGCCACCAGACTGCAGAGACAGGTGTAGATGATATTATGGAGGAGGCATAATTTTTCCAGCTGTTTGTGATGGCATTGCCAGGATGGGCCCAAGTACAGGCAACTTGAGTACAGTCCAAGTATCCGGATATTTTTCAAGTACACTTAGCTATTATTTAGTATTTAAGTCCAACTCATTGTATTTAAGTACAAGTATTTTCGTAAAGCACAAAAGTAAGTAGGTTACGTATATATACATTAAGGATTACACTTAAAAAATTGGATTCATTATAGAAAAGTATATGGAAATTCTACCTTTATTTTAGCACATCACTTCTTTTATCACAAAATTGTAAAACAAGAACATACTTTATGAATAACTTGAATAAATAATATTCACTATGCTGCAAATGCAAAAGATAATCAATATATCTATATATATATATATTAGTAATAAAACTAAATTTGATGCAGAAAATTAGTGTATCAAAGCATTAAAACTTGTCCTTTGTTCTACATTAATAACATAGATTTGTAACTAAAAATAGCAGATAAGTGCAGCTGATTTTATTGAATATAAATTACTAATTGTGCAGCTTTTGATTAATTTTTCTTTTGGAACTTCCATAGTACAAAGGTAATCATAGAATTACTTAATAAAATATAGATGGATTTTTTTGTGCCATATGAAATTTAAAATAAAATTTGATGAATTTTAGTTCCATATTTGCATCTAAATAAGGTCAAGAAAATAAATAATTTACTTGAAATAAGAAATTCACACTAGTTAGTTTCTTAGGGTGCATTGTCATTGTACTTTAAGAACATCACACTTGCGAAGTTTTTGTCAGTAAGACAACTTCTGTTAGGCTGAAACACTTTTCCAGCAATGCTGAAAAGCATTTCAATGGGAGCAGAAGATGCAGGGATTTCTGAGTCATCTTAGATAAGGCAGGGCCTTATCTAAGATGGCCCAGAAAAGATGGCCCAGAGCAGGAACAGCCAGAAATTTCTGAGCCATCTTAGATAAGGCAGGCAGTGTAAATCTGTGTTTTTTTCAAAATACCAGCACATCATTGTCATCTGCCTTGTAAGGCTGGCTCAGATAACGAATGATCTGAGTGTTGATTGACTTCACTGTTTCACTTGTGGATGTTGACTTCTGTGTATGAGTATGCATGAAACTGAATAGCCTATTCCTCTTCGAAGGGAAAGATTCTGAACTTTCTTCTGGCATAGGCTCCTTCACTTCTTGTAAACCTTCACCAGGATTTTGCTTAACTTCTTTGGTCTGTGCTGCTTTTGCTGGGCATTTCACAGCTCCTTTTCTTCTTCATCTTTGCACCAGTCGAGCTTAAACTGTGACCTAGGTCGTCCCACTGGCCTCCTCCATCCAGGATTGTCTCACAGAGAGACAACCTGATGGGCAAGGTCATCCACAGGGAAACGATCTAGGTGCCCATATAGCCTGAATTGGCGATCCCAGATTATTCAAGTAACAGGTATGCAAAACTCTGTGACTTTATCATCATCACCACAAGCATGGATTGACTGAACGAGTTCGCCTAACAGGCCCCCTAAAGTAGTCAAATGCTTTCATGAGGTCGATGTAGGCTGCAAGCAACCCACTACTGAATGACGTTCCACAATTACTCTAAGCGCTGGGATACTGTCCAGGAGTACCTGGTTGACCGAACCAAAGCAAGACTGTCTGTCATGAAAGCAATGATTTGGAGATGCATAGGAGCCAGACACTAAGTACTGAGATCATTCTATATACATGCCGTCCGGCCTATTGTGGCCTATGCCTCAGTTGCTCTAATTGCCACAAAGAAAAAGCACAAAGACAAAGTGAAGACAGTCCAAAATGAAGCTGCCAGGATCATTCTGGGTCCCCCGAGATGGACGAAGGTCCTCAACCTCCTGATGGAGGCAAACCTCCCCCTGGACTCACGAATCAATCTAATGGCAACACAATTCCTGTCAAAGGTCATCCAGGCTCCCAGGAACACAAGCCTAAGACAAAAATTAGTCAGATGCCTCGAACAAGACAACAAGATCTTTGCAAACAATTCCTGGCTGTCTCACACAGCCAGGGTGTTGATACGCTATCAGCTCAAAGAACATCTTACTAAGGGCATGGACTTTGTCGAAGCCCCGCCGTGGGCACAAACCTTGATAGAGTTCTCTATAATGAGCCTGTCAATGAAAAAGAGCCAATATCCCACGCTTAGTCTGAAGGCAGAAGCTGAGAGGGTCATTGCAGCCATCACTCCTCCGGGTAGTAGAACATACTTCACACTGCATCCCTTGCTTTGTAGCAAGGGATGCCACACAATGAGGGTAACAGACACTGCCTCCTCGCTACAGGCAGAGACAGTTGCAATCATGGGAACCCCAGCCCACGCGTCCCTAAGGGAAGGACACGTGGTCATACATACAGACTCCAGGGCAGCCATTGACTGTCTTCAGCACAGCTCGCCCAAAGACAACAGCTACCTCTTGACCATGATACTTACCATAGCACAAAGAATTCTTGCTTATGGTAGAAGAATAATCATTAACTGGGTCCCTAGCCACATTGGCATCAGAGGGAACGGTCTTGCTGACAGACTAGCTGTCACTGGCAGAGGTATGCGCCCAAATCCCATGATCATAAAACCAAGCCGAAAATTACTTAAGTACTCAGACACCACAGGCTATGACCCAATGGCACTCTGAAATAATCAACAGCGGTACCGAAGTCATTCTTCATGGAGACAATAGACCGTGAAGAGAGGTGTTGTATGCACTGCGGCGAGCCGAACGCCACACTAGTACACTACTTAGAGAATTGTGAGCATACACAATTCCTGAGACAGGGACCGTTTGCAACAGCCGCCGTGTTGCTAAAGAGGTTATCCGATACGCTTACACAATGGAGGCAGGAGCGCCTGTTTGCAGTCCCACTACCACGGTAAGCATCGAGTGTCAGAGAACAAAATGAGACAGCCATAAAAAGCTGACATAGGCCGGGCCCGAGCGAAGCTAGAACTTCGCAAATCTCAATCGCATCGGAACCGAGATCAGCACTCTACGATCTTACAGCAGACCACGACACGAGCAGCAACAATTCAAGACTGCCCAGTCCTCAAGCCGACTGGGGAGCCTCTTTGGCTCGCTTGTTGATATCCACTACACCTACAGCATCCAGCCATACCAGTGAGAACTCGCACCCACACAATCACTCCCTAAAGAGGTACAGACACCAGTCCTAGTACATGCCATCCATCTACTAAAAACTATTCGTGATCCAGAAAAAAAAGATTGAAGTAGGATTCGGTGGTTGAAAGCGAAAGCCATGGTCAGTGGCCCAAGAAGAGATTAAAGATATTTCAGGCTGAAAAAGTCGTTGGACAGTAGATATGGAAGGGTTCGAGGCACAAATGGTTAGGTCATCCATATACAGGAAGGATTGGATCATCATCATCATTTTGGGGCTAACGCCGGCAGGGGCGCATAGCCGCATCCACCTTTCGTTTCCACCTACGAGGATCCCTCATGGCGAGCCGCCAGGCAGTGGCCCGGCCCATCTCTAGTTCCTCACGACAGGTTTGATCGATCTGCCCAAGCCACGACCTTCTCGGTCGTCCCACAGGCCTCCTCCACCCAGGGTTGTCTCGGACAGAGACAACCTGATGGGCAGGATCATCCTGTGGGAGTCGAGCCAAGTAGCCATATAGCCTGAGTTGGCGATCGCGGAGTGTGCAAGTAACAGGTCCTGTACCGGTCTCACGGTGCAGCCGTTGGTTGGACACATGGTCCCGCCAACTGTACCCCATGATCCGGCGCAAGGATCTGTTACAAAAGGCATCAAGACGAGATTCCAGAGCACAGGATAGTGTCCAAGTTTCACTACCATAGAGTTAAACTGGCAGTATCAGGGCCTTGAAAACACGTAACTTGGTCCTTCTGCACAGGTACCGACATCTCCAAATACTCTTGTCGAGAGATTTCATGACCCCTGCTGCCAGGCCAATCCGTCTACTGACTTCTTGGTCTGACAGCCCAGAGTCGTGAAATGCACTACCGAGGTATATAAAGCTCTTTGTGACTTCGATGTTTTCACCGCAAGCACGTATCGACTGGACAGGGTTTCCTAGCAGGCCCCCAAAATCCTGGATCTTGGTCTTAGTCCAGGAGACCTCTAGCCCCAGGGGCTTCGCTTCATTGCTAAATGCATCAAGAGCCGCCACAAGGGTTTCCAGAGATTCAGAGAGTAGTTTAGTTTTTAGTTTTAGTTTTAGTTTTGATTCCATTTATTACAATTGATATTCTTGGTGTGACATACTGTCTGTTTCATTTTGCTTCTAAACTATCCCCTGTGTGCAAGGAATGGCCGGGGTTACCATCCACTGGCGGCGAGGAATTCGAACGCAGGTCAGCAAGATTGCTAGACGAGAACGCTACCACTGCACCACAAAGCACACAAGTACGGCAACATCATCGGCAAAGTCAAGGTCTGTAACCTTGATATTGCCCAGAGTTGCTCCACAGTGGCTTTAGACAGTAGCTCTACCCAGTATCCAATCCATGCAAGTGTTGAAAAGTGTTGGTGCAAGAACACAGCCTTGCCTCACACCTGAACTAACAGGGAAGAAGCTCGACAGGCCCCCACCACACTTAACAGCACTTTCAGTACCTGTATACAGGTTTGCTATTAGTCCAATAATCCTTATTGGAATTCCTCTTAGTCTCAGGATCTCCCAGACAGATTCGCGATGCACCGTGTCAAACGCCTTCTTGAGATCGATGTAGGCTGCGAGTAGCCCACGTCCGAACTCACGACGGCGCTCTATAATGATTCGAAGTGCCAGGATGCGGTCTATTGTGGACTTACCAGGAGTGAATCCAGATTGCTCCGGCCTTTGGTGCCTCAACAGGTGGTCCCTGATACGTCTCAGTAAGATGTGCGCGAGTACCTTGCCTGGTACACTGAGTAGTGTAATGCCTCGGTGATTGCTGCAGTCCCACCGATCCCCTTACCCCTTCCAGAGAGGGATGACCACACCCCTCAGCAGGTCAGGGGGAAAGGTACCAGTCTGCCAGATGGCGATATATGTTTGAAAGTGTGAGTAGATCAAATGTACTTTGAGCACGACGGTATCAAATTGGGAAGGGGAGAGAAGGCTATGGGATTCATTATGCATAGGTTTACCATTCTTTCCAGTCAGAGCTATGGGACGGTAATCTTGGGGGAGGGTGCCGGATTTATTGGGTTTCAGGAGAGGTAGGATAAGGGTTTCAAAGCCAGTGGGAAGGAAAGTTTCTAGTAGTCTAAATACTGTTGAAAATTGCCAGTAGGAAGGACAAGGAGATGTTTTGAATATTGGAGAATACGGTAGTGTATATTGTCAAGGCTCTACGTTGCAGAATGACTGTAAGACATGAGTGCGTTCCTTGGCTTTATAATTAAACAGAAGTGGCTGAAATATGTTCAGTTGCAACTTCGAAAGGATCGGATATGAGAGTATATGGAGGACAGGGGTAGGATGAAGGGGATGTTACCCTGATGGATAGGTATGCTAGAGAAGAGTTATCGCTTGTAGCGATAACTGCTCCATTGTGCAGGTTTCAATCGAAGCCCTTCTGAGCGTTCAGTGTTCCATCATGGAACACATTTAGATATGTATAGTCGGGAAGTTTGGGAATGGCTGTAAAGGTAGCACTCCGGACAGTGACTGTGAAATATGAAAGCATGTCTGATGTGGAAGAGAAGAATGGAGAAAAAGGAAGAGTAGAAAGAGAGGTTAAGAAGCACCAGCGTAGGGGGTTGGGGAGTGGGAAGTAGGAGGGAGGAGAATAGGAAGGTGGTCCAGAACTGATCAATGAAAGTTTACAGGAAGAGAAGAACAAAGATAAAGGTCAAGGCATGAGAAGGTTGCGCATGTCGAACCGAGTGGAGCGGTCTGAATTAAAAAGGATAAGGTCAGTGCAGAAAGAAAGCATTCCAGGGAACGACCTCGGAAATAGTGGTGGAGTTGCCCCAAAGAGTGTGGCGACAATTTAAATCATCGACTCTGTGGAATGCTGGTTGAAATTGGGAAAATCAAATTTCAAAGACACTAAACTAAATGAAAAGAGAAGAGGGAAAGTAATTTGAACATAATCACGTATACGCGATGGCTCCCACATGGCTCGCTGACTTGCCAAACTGGCGTGCCCACGCGGTGGGCAAGGGGCCGCACACAAGCGTGACCTGGGCTGCCGCGTGGCAAATAATAATAACTGCCCCACGCGCACTCCCGGGGTATAAAAGTCCAAGGATGACCCAGGTCAGGGAGTCCCTGCCCCGCGTTGGTCCGGTCAAGGCCGGCCACCTAGCCAGCCGTCCGCCCCCCCCTGGGCTGACCGCGCCCCAAGCACTACCTGCGACCTAGCCTTACCAAGACTTGTATCGTGCGTGTGTAATATATTTGTGCTTACGCACTCTTCTCAATATAGCCCCCCACCCCCTCCTGGGCTGACCGGACACCCAGCACCAAGCCTTACCAAGACTTGTATCGTGTGATCTATATCTGTGTTGCTTACGCTTCTCAATATTAGAGGTTAAGCAAACCCCCCCCCCCCTTTTTACTACTCCTGCATAACCATATGTTTAAGGCGTCTAAATAGCCATTACAGAGAGAGAGAGAGAGAAAGAAGAGAGAGAGAGAAAGAGAAAGAAGGGAAAGAGAGAAAGAGAAAGAA
>NC_061819.1:31370137-31382637 GCF_019202785.1 Penaeus chinensis | reverse complement strand
TATATATATATATTATATGTAATATATATATATATATGTATATGTATATATATATATATTATACTCATAATTATATAAATATGAATGTATATATATATACATAAATACACACACACGTGTGTGTATGTGTGTGTTTGTGTTTAAATCTATATAATATATATATATATATTATATGTATAATATATATATATATATTATATGTAATATATATATGTATATGTATATATATATATATTATGTGTAATATATATATATATATTATATATTATATGTATAATATTATATATATTATATGTATGATATATATATATATATTATGTGTAATATATATATATATATTATGTGTAATATATATATATATATTATATATTATATGTATAATATTATATATATTATATGTATGATATATATATATATATATATATATATATATATATATATATATATATATATATAATGGAATAATGCAATACCTCACTGATATAGATGATGACAACTCTCCCTGACCAGGCGAAGCTGAGGTACGTACGTTCCAACGTTGGTCTCCGTCTCCTGAACGACAACAACGAGCAAGAGGTGGGAGGGGGGAGGGGACTAGCATTTTATGGTCCTTATGATTATTTCGTTTTTTTCTATCTGCTGTGTATGACTTGTATTGGCAAGGGGATCGATTTTTACTTTCTCCAAACCTGACTACATTGTATTTATTGGTGTTGAATTTTCCAAGTATAACTCCACGTGAATAAATTCTCGGTATCCCTCTGGAGGCATTGGCATGAGATGTCGTCTAATATCCTTTTTGTGTATTTTTGACTCGTCTATAAACATACTTAAATAGCTACCTAGGTTTAGATTTGAAGCAACATTATTGACGAAAAAAGTAAACAACCGGAGTCAAGACTGATCCTTCAGGTACTCCGCTTGTTACACGTCTCCAAGTACAGTGTTTCCCTCCAGTTATTATGCTCAGCCTTTTTAGTCTTTCCTGTATGAAGTTCTTCATCCTTTCGAGGAGTTTGCCTTTCACTCCTCCTAGGTGTTCTAATTTCCATAATAGTCTCATGCGTGATACCTTATCAAACATGCACAATTCACTCGGCCATCTCTTTTTTTTTTTTTCAAAACCAAATTGCTCATATGATATATTGTTTTCCAAGTACTTCAACCCACTGTTTCCTAATAAACCTATCTATAAGCTTATAAATTAAACTGATTAACGAAGCTGGGCTATAATTTAGGTTTTGCTTATCTGCGCTCTTACATAAAGATGTAATGTAAAGTTTCCAAGCTTTTAGTTTAAGACTTTAAAATAAAATATCTTTATTTTATTCTTTTTGAGTATGATGTTTTCGATATTCTTTCTAACACTGACTGAGATTTCTCATTATTCATATTCTCATTTCATTTATTTGCTATTCCGTAGTATAGATAGTGTCCTGGATGGTGATAATGTGATCTCTACTTCTAGTGTTACCATTTATGTAGTCAAAGAAGAGCTTTGGTCGATTCGTACATTTTTTATTATATTCTTTTGAAAGTCTAATTTCGCCTCCCTCATGGTTTAGGTATATTCATTTCTTCCTACTTTATATCTTCCATACGTTGCTTGAGATCTATGTCGTTTGGACGTTTTCCAAAAGAGCTGCTTGATTTCAATTTTTCTTGCATTTATCACTACTTTGACAATTTTTTGCTTCCGTTTAGAATTTTGGTGCAAATCTGTATACTCATTTCTTATAGGCTTCGCAAAATTGTCAATGTTGTACATTAATGTTTTCTTCCAGAGTTGTTTCTCCGGTTATGCCATCAAATAACTCTGTATGACTTCTATAATTACCTCTTTTGTAGTTATACTTTCCTTTTCTTTTATTATTTACAATTTTAATTTCCCAGGAGTAGACGGTATTTTAGTTTAATTACTACATGGTCACTTTTCCCAGAGGAGGACAGTACTCCATATCCTTTATATCATCTTTATGATTTGTGAATATTAGGCCAGAGTGTCGGTCTGTCTAGCCCTCATATTCTGGTATTTTCCGTTACATTTTGGAAAAGACAATACTCATGACTTCTAGTAGTTTTGCATTCCCCGAATCTGGGTGTGCTCTTGGATCGAAACTATCCAGGTCAGGCTTGCTATTGAACTCCCCTGTTACAAGAATTTGTTTCCGGAACTAGTGCACTTCTTTAGAATCTTTATTGTTTCTTGAGTTAAGTTTTTGTTAATTTTCTTGTGACCATATTGGTGTATAAAGTGGCATGTACACTACGGTTATTATTGTTTACCTCAGTTACCTTTACTTCCACTATGGGGTCTTGTTTAATCCTCTCCTTGTTAATGTTGCTGAGGGTCCAGTTTGGATCCAGTAATACATATTACATCTCGTTTATTCATTTTAATAATTGTATCGAGGTCTAGTAGCTTTGAAGATAAACTATCTAAATATCTGTAACTAGTTGCGTGGAGGCTTCTAACCCCCCATTTTATTTTCTGGTGGGTTGCCAGGACTTTATAGGCGTCTTCTTTACGCGTCATAAAAGTTAATTCCAGATTACAGTTAATTCAAATCCGCACTACTTGCACATAAGATGCAAGACACACTGCCAGGCGCACGAGACTATCAGTAAATTCGCTGTTTTACATGAAAAAGCGCGTATCTGCAATTAACCTTCACCTTCCACAAGTTTCATATACGTTAATGTCGATAAGTAAACGTTTGCTACACAGGAAAGAATATATATACACATATAAGCTATTATTATATCATGCTGATATATATCTGTGTCAGTACAAATAAAATTATATAAATAGTTTCAAATATCCTATAAATATTATAGACAACCGAAATGAAGGTGTCAAACAAAAATTAAAAACTCCTAATATCAATTTAAATTTGCGGGAGTTTTCTCCAAGAGCTCTTTCTCGTGTGTGATCGCGCGGCACGGGTAGGGTAGTTTTTTTCAGGGTGTTGTTAGCGAGGATCATAGTAACAAATGTCCATGCGGTTTTGATGTCACTCTAGTTCAAAGAATCAGGAAGTTTTTACTTTGAATTTGATACCTAATCGTGATTTTCTCTTATAATCGATTAATATATTGCATAAATTGGGAATGTTTTTTCCAACCTGGAAATATCATTGCCTTTTCTGTGTCTGTAAACTCTGGAATTCTCCGTGGGATTTTCTTTTCGTTTTTCTTTACATTTTTGAGAGATATTTGTAGTTTGCATACCCCACAACTTATAAAAATATATAATGATGAATTTTCACATATATCTTTGACATGATGACATGAAAATGTCAGAATTTGTTACGTTATTGCTTATTATAAATATTAATGGCAACTCAACTCCATCTTTTCTATGGAGTTGATTGACGTTGTCATGACGTATTGATAGATGATTGGTGGGATTAAGTAGTTCATTCTGCGCATGTGCAGGATTAATCGTTGGGCTCAAAAGTAAAGCTTGGTCCAGAGGAGAATTAAATTTAATCCTGGATGCTGCCAATGCGCATGCGCAATAGAGATCTGGCTTAAACTTTAATACTGGATTACCTTTTAAGGCGCATATAGAAAATGCCCTATAATATCAGTTAGCATTTGTATGATTATGAATGTCACTTTCAATGGGCCTTTCTTGGCCTTTTTTCGAATAATTCCAACTTCCTGTGAGCTATGATATTCTCCAAGAATTTGGGATTTATGATCTTGAGAAAAATGACAATCAAGTCTTGTCTTCGTTGTTTCGTTCGATTCTCTTCTTTTGTATTCTTCATGTATTTCTTTTCTCTTTCTCGATTCATACCCCCCCCCCCCCCAATCCCTTGCCCGTTGTTGTCGTGGGGGGGCTTAGGAGGCGGAGACTGGGACCCAATGCTGGGGAACTCCCCAACCTTGGGACTCAGCCCTCGACTCAACAAATTTTGCATGGTCTTTTTTTTCCCCCTTCTACTTTTTCCTTTCTGTCCCTTCACCAACCCCTTCTACTATCCACTTCCTAAGGTGTGAGAGCCGTGCTGAAAGGATGAAAGGCTGACTTTGTGCCAGTCCTGAACGGCCTGAGGGAGCCATGGGCACGGTATTCCCCTGCTTTAGTTGTCTAGCCCTTACCCCTCAAGCGACCCTGAGGGGTGGACCGTTTCTCTCCCCAACATACTCCAGGCTTATCATGGCCAACAATGAATTACCACTAACCATTAACCATACCATTATTAGAGGCTTGCCTCTTCATCAAATAGCTCCACCAATTCAAACTCGCCCGATTCCCTGACCCCAGGCTCTCCTTTGACCACGGCTCTGAACACTACAACTAATACCCCCTCTTCAATGCCGACTAGTACTGTATCCACCCTAACCAACACCCCAGGAGACATTTCTACTCCCAACATGCTCAACTTCAACAACTATACCCCCACAACCTTCTTCATCAACTACCCCATCCTCCCTAATCAACACCCCAGGAGACATTTCTACTCCCAACATGCTCAACTTCAACAACTATACCCCCACAACCTTCTTCATCAACTACCCCATCCTCCCTTATGCCCACCTCCCCATAACACTACCTCCCTCAACACTACTCCCTCTTCCACATGCCCCCGTCCTTCTACTATCCCCATCTCTACAAAATTCTTAAATAATCTATTTAGCCCAGCCAAATGGGACCGATTTTTCGTGATCCCTCCCACAACTTCTCACACTTTCTGCTTTGACAACCTGTCTTCATTCCTCAAATGCATATACATCCTTAACTTGATCTAACCCCTGTACATTACCTTACCCAACCTTAACCCATTTACTCGTCAATTCCTTTGCCCAACTTTGACAACTAATCACTAACTACCATTTACTATAGTGCTACATGACCTTAAATGTCTAGCACATTTATTTTGCTTTTAACCATTAACCATTCTCGATTCATAGGCATATGAAGTTTTTTTTTTTTTTTTTTTTTTTTTTTTTTTTTTTTTTTTTTTTTTTGCCTCTTTCATTATTTGAGATTGGCCAATTGCTTGCAACCTGCGTAACGGTTTCATGTGCTTTGGTTATTTCATCGACTCTTTCCAGAATCTCCACTTCAATTTAACTCTCTGGTGTCAAGCTCTTTCACATGTTCCTTGAGTTCTTTAAATTTCTTGAAAAACTTTTCAATATTCTCTCTATGGATGGTTGTGTTTCTGCGCAAATTACCCATCATTTCCTTCAAATTTATGTTTTCTTCACGTTTTTTTAAACATTCTGCTACCAGGCTGTCTACCTTGGTTTCAAGAACCTCAGTACTAACTGTTGCTTCCGCCAACTTTATTTTCCTGATTTGAACTTAGATGTCCAGTGAACAGATATTAGAAAAAAAAAAAAAAACAGAACTATACTCAACATAAACTATGCATATTTAATAACCTGTGCCTTGTAGACTAAACCCACCCTATTGTCTGATTCGCTCCTATGTAACATGTAAGAGCTTAACATCACTGATACGATTCCCTGTACTCTGTATGTGTGTGTGATCCTAGCATAGAAATTACTACATTGGGTGACATCTTTATTGGACCGATTCTCAGACTGGAATCATATATTACACGTAATGAACATTTTCATGTGGCGTTTCCGTTTTAGTTTAATTTTTGTTTTGTTTTTGTCTGTGCCTTGCATTACTGTTGCCCTAGTTAGTTATGTACTGCATTGTGATTCTAAATTCCAGTATACACAAAAATACCAATTAGTAAAGAAGCTCAATATTAAACGTTAGCCCTATCCACGTATCCTGTACAGGGAGAGCAAAAATGTTTTGTTGCCCGCTGAGACAATCCGGATGTCCATCCAACACTGACATTCTAATAACTTCCTTCTCTTTGGTAGGAAGCCTTCCGGAAAGGGTGTGAACTGACTGACCTCCCAGGCTGGAATGGTGGAGTAATTCTAAACTCGATTGACTTCTTTTTTGTTGGAAGTGTGCTGATTCCCTGGGGGTAAGTTAAGTGAATTCAGTGAATAGGATAGGAGTCTCCATCATGACTGGCAATTAATATGATTACATGGCAGCAAGTAATCTTTCTTGAATATTTCATTGTAGCCTCATTGGCAAAGTCTGATTCTTAATGTGCTCATTCATGAATACATAGAGATTTACGTGATCTTAAGCCGTACTAGGATTATTATTCTTAATGTATAATTAAAGTGAAACTTATGTTCTCCCGTTGAAGGCCGGATTTGTTGACTCGCTTGACATTCTCCCTTTCTGTCCAAACAATCCTAGTTGGCATAACGATTGGCATAACTGTTGTTACAGTCGTTGTAACTGCTAGAGTAGTCATTGTGATTTAAAATGTAATTATTTTCTTTAAATATCAGTGTTTGTTTGTTTCGGGTTGTATATATCTGTAATAAAATTCTTCCTGCCTGCAGATACCTTTAGCCCATGGTCCACTGGTATTGTGAACCCCACAGATACATCCACAAAGGGGTCCATCGGATGAACACGAGCAGTGCTGGGCAAGGTGAGGCACCCTTTACAATAAAAAAAATCACTTTGATTTCCTATTAGTGAGTAGTTAGGGTATAATAGGCAGACCTTCCTGCCATTCTAGCTCTGATAGGCAGTGTTGAGTTAGTCATATGTTGCTCCTTGTTACCTAGTTGCTGGTAGCTACACTAATCATTTGCCTTAAAATTCCTTGCTAAAAGAATATATAGTTTGCAATGTCATTCATCGAGCCTAACAGCCTGAATGATACTCAGACTATCCATAAAAAATAGCCTTATTAAAAGGAAAAACAGGATTTAGTCCACAGAACTGTTGTGTGGGGTTAGCAGGCGATGTTTTATTAACTGTTTTCTCGGTTCACATAAGTGCCCCATTTTATACCATATTCGCTACAACGAGGACTCTTGACAGTTTCACTTGCTCGAAGTCCAAGCTCTCAGAGAGAAGAAAGGCATAGTTTGCGCTGTTGAGTTCATTCCCAGCGGCAGCAACAACAGCAAGGTAAATGAACTGACTGGTGAAGGTGATAATCTCCTACTTGGCAACTTGTGCATCTAATAAGACAGTTAACATCTAAATCACAAGCTTAAAAAAATACCATTAGTAAATAATGAAACATGTCTCAACAATTTGCTAACGAGAAATGCTAAATGCGATGATCTTGCTTTCCAACTGTGGTGACGCAGAAACGTGGTAGACGTCTAACAAGCCGAAGAAACTTTAAAAGGTTTGCCAGACACAAATCAAGGCACAGATCCAAACCTCAGAAACTCACACTTCCTTTACCAGAGGAAAAGTCAGCCTTTCCAGCAGGAGGAGAATCACTTCCCTAGAGTCAACAGAAATTCTAAAAAGGTGGAAGCCTGCTTGTTTTGTCGAAAACGTGGTCACATTTGCCTGACATTTGTTACCGCAATCTATTGTGTGGGGACTGGAAGAGGAAAGGCCACTCAGCATACAGATGTTCTGGGAAACATGAGTAACTATTTCCCGTTTGTCGAAGACTCTAGAACATCAAAACAAGAGAGAGTATAGCATGTTAATAAGCAGATGAGCCAAAGCTAAATGCGGTATGGGGTGTGACCTCGCTTTGCTCCCTCCATGAGGAAGCTTATGTTCTGCAGCTGTTTTCCCACACCACTTTCCGTTGGAGACTTGCCGCTTCGTCCCTTAAGACCCAGTAAGATAGTTCTCACTCCGTTACCGTTCTGTCAGGATATCCGCCTCTGGCCCTCAGAGCACTCAGTGCTTGCTACCAGATCAGTGTATATTCAATTATTTGTAGCCCTCCGAGCACTCGGTGCTTGCTACCAGATCATTGTCTATTAAATTATTTGTGGCCCTCCGAGCACTCAGTGCTTGCTACCAGATCATTGTATATTCAATTATTTGTGTTGTACTATTCATTGATAAAGAGTAGAGCCTTACCAAACTATCACTTGTCCAACCAATCATTGTATGAGGCCCCCCACAGCCTCTTACAGAATGTGAGAGACATAGAGAGAGGGAGAGAGGAGGGAGGAAAGGAGAGAGAGAGAGAGAAATAGGGCGGGTGTACAATTCAATGACTGGTTGTTCGGTGATACTTTGGTACAGCTTGACTCTTTATTGATGAAGAGTACACATGAACAAAGGAACACGATACGAATATCTTGGAGCAATCGCTGAGCAGTGTGTCGTGTCCGGCGAGCCAGCCCTGCGGGGCCAGAGGCTGGTGATCTTGACATGGTAACAGTTATCACACTCCCTACTGTGTTTAACCATGACTCATCTGCTTATTAATGATAAAACTTCATTGAATTGCAAAGGAGAGAAAGAGAGAGAGAGTGGAGGGGAGGAGGGAAGGAGAGACAGAGAGGGGGGAAGGAAAGGAGAGAAAGAGAGAGAGAGGGGGGGAAGGAGAGAGAGAGGGGAAGGAGGGAAGGAGAGAGAGAGGGGAAGGAGAGTAGAGAGAGAGAGAGAGGAAGGAGGGAAAGAGAGAGAGAGAGAGAGAGAGAGAGAGAGAGAGAGAGAGAGAGAGAGAGAGAGAGAGAGAGAGAGAGAGAGAGAGAGAGAGAGGAAGGAGGGAAGGAGAGAGAGAGAGGACGAGAGAGGGGGAAATGAGCGAAGGAGAGAGAGGGGGGAAGGAGGGAAGGAGAGAGAGGGGGGGAGAGGGACGGAGAGAGGAAGAGAGGAGAGAGAGAGGGGGGGGCGAGGGAAAGAGAGAGGGGCGCGAGAGGACGAGAGAGAGAAAGAGGACAGGAGAAAGATAGAATGGACTAGAGAGAAAGAGAATGTGTTGAGCATTAAATTAAGTAAAGGTGTAGGAGGCCTCCTTAGCATAAGGAGGGCAAGGAGACCAAAGGGTAGAAAGTCAAAAGCCGTCTTTGGGAAAGTGAGAAAGTCGTGCGAAAGTCCAAGGCGTTTGGAGTTTGGCCAACGAAGTCATTACTCTTTCTCTCTCTTTCTCTTATACATTCTTTCTCCTATCTTTCACATATCCATCTACCCTTGTTTGTCTGTCTGTGTCTCTCTCGTTTGGTTCTCAAGAGGTGATACCGTATTAAATATGTTAATTTGTAAAGAAATAAAGATGAGTACAACGAGCACTTTTTTGCCTTGGTTTCATAAAATTGTTTTGGATTTCATTCTCGCTCTGCAGGAAAAAGCTATTACCTTTGGAATGCCATTTAAATTCATCATCTGATAACAGTAACACACACACATATATACATATATTTTTTTTCTCGACATTATATAAACATGTTTCAAATTCATGAAATTCATTGCAGTTCACTCACCAGGGGGTAAACCAGTTGTCACATTAAAAAAATTCTGAACCCCCTCCTTGCCCTTCTCCTAACACCAATCTGTGCGACGGGTTATATGAGCTAGGAGGATTGGAAGGAAGGGTATGTGAGGATTACTACAAATGCTATCATAGCGCATAGTATCGTATGAATTTGACACCATATTATTACCTCATGCTTACGACAGCCACAATAAGGAAGAAAATAAATAAAATCAAGACCATTCGAAACGTCACAATTTAATTGAATTTCTTTTCTTATATCTGTTTACACGTTACTGTATTTGTGTACATAGACGCTTTAGACTCCGTGATTGACAAAATGTTTTGAGTTGATAACTTCAAATAATTAAACCAGTGATCAGTGTCGTACTGAAGTGCATGACTGCAACAATGACCTGTTGCAGCAAAACTCGCGGTTGACTATACTGCGAGAACGGACATGCTAATGAATAAACCACGTCGTCATGGGTAGTAGAATATAGTTTTTTGAAGTTAATTAACTGGATGTTGTTATTACCATACGATTTTGACCTGAAATTGATCCCAGGTATACTTGAAGAGATAAAGAGTTCGTGAACAAAGCTTCGAGCCGATCCACTTGTTGCTGTACTGCCCGTTTATTTTTTTTTTATTTTTTTTTTCATAAGCAGATTGATAGCACAGTAAACGTCTATTTCACGTATAATAAAACATAATTTCCTTGTTGGAATGAATTATGCAACTTTATTGAAGGATTGCGAATTTAACAGAAAATGTGAGAATGTAATACTTATGATACTATTTATGAAAGTTGATTACAAAGGCTACATTAAATAATGTTTATAAAACAAATGCAATTCAAGTCACTAGGGCTTACTTCTGCGCATTTGAAATACCGTGGGGTATACAGTAGTTAAATCTCTAACGGAGAAAGGTAGTTCGGGACGGCTTTTTTAGTGTTTCGAGACTACGAGTCTACAGCATAAAACGGTTTCGTGTTATTACCTGAATATTGTGTATCAATACCATAATCTTAATGAGGTAGCTAATTTATATGATACGCACCAATGGGTGAGACCTCCGGCAACCTCCTACCCCATGTATACCCGCTGCGCAGACTGGTGGGAGGGGAGAGGGGAGGTCAGAAACTTCGGATCGTAAGAGTACATTATAAAAACAAATTACGTATGAAATATTTATTTTGGTTAAGAGATGAGTACAAGGAGAAAATCACATTTATTTATTCACTTCCTCTTCATATGATTTTACGTGGCAGATGGTTTGTAAAGACCAATCTCTAGAATTTTAATGTAACGTAACTTAGAATGAAATTAATTTGCATAATATCCATGAGTAATCCTGTTTTATCTTTTATTAATACTTCTTATTTAAGTTTCTTTTGTTTCACTTCCATAAGTTCACTCTCTACAGACTTAAATGTAAGGAAGTTATATCAAGTACATAATTGTTCGATCTTTTTATTCTGAATTTTATGTAAATACAAGAGATACATCTACACTCATGCGACAAAATATACAGAGATAAATAATAGCGAATTAAAGTGTCTTCAGAAATATGTTGTAATCATGAATAGTGCTTTTCGCAATGTCACTACAAAAATGGATATCAGTGCCTTCCACCAGTGAAGCTGGAGACACATAATTAGGTTTGTGAGGATCATACTGGTCTCGGCCGAGAGTCTTCAGATAGAGATGACGTTGCTTTATCCTGAATTCCCGTGACTGTAAAATCTGTGGAAATTGTACAAGTACGCTGTGTGATAATCCCATTTCGTTGTGCAAATATTCAAACCTTCGGAGTAGTGACGGCCCATCTGTAAAGATAGAATTTAAAACTACATATATAATGCCATCAAATATATATCAATACTTGTTTAAACTACAAATGTTCACATTTACATAAGAGGCCGATGGAGATTTCCCCTGAAAATAACTGATTTTGAAAAAAACACAAAGTGTGAAGCTGACAATTAATGGCAGGATCGCTAAGAGGGATATGGAAACACAGTTTTGCGGGCCCTGCGAGGGCCCTGGGGCTTCTGTCCCACCTATCCTGCGATCTTGGCAGTCCTAATTGCATGCCCCAATTACTTACGAGTAATCCATAATTTTGGAGTAGATAATATCAGACTTTTCATCTCATTCTTACTAAAGCCCATCTCTTCGGTAACAGCAATGGATGTCCTCTGGAATGGAAAAACATACAAAATCAATAAAAAACACCAATGTAATTAGCCTATACTGCCATTATGAATGCTCCTGTTAACTGAATCATTTACCTATTAGCAGCTGAACACACTTCCCAGGAAAAGATTACCTTGACGTGATGAAGGCTGTGTGTAATCAGTCGAGGCTCTTTCACTGCGACGACACGAACTTCACCTCTACTAAGGCCACCCAAATGTTGAAAAAACCCAAGGCGGTTGTCAATTCTAACAGTGCTGTAAAAGTATGTAAATAATTTAAGTTTTCATTTATGCTCACAACAGTTAAGTGAAAACTATGCACATAATATTCATAATTCTCAGATGAAATGGCGACCTAGAACACAAATAAATTATTATCATTGGAATGACAATGAAGGCTTCACTAAAAGCAATTATACTTTTTAAGAAGCTGAGAATGTAAATACAATAAGCCTATGAGGTAAGAGAAAAATGCTTAACCGCTTATTTTGAAACAATAACTTATTAATCATATGAAATACATTACGCAGAGGCAGGGAAGTATTTAAAGCGTACTCTGTCCATAATCTATAAGGCGATATGCTGTAATGCATAGCCAGTAATTGCCCGATTTAAAACGTTAACACTGTAACATTAGTTTCAAGGCTACCAGGCTACCCATTAACTATGATTTATGTTATAAACTCATGTAAACTATATTCTTTAAGGTTTTAAGACTTTTGGTTCAATACTAACAAGTACAAATAATACTACATAAAAGACTGTAGCCGAATCTCATTCTCAAATTACCTACATGGTTTGCAATATGCATATGCAATCTGAAATTTATTTTTAGTATTTGACTTTTAAATTACATTCAAACTGCTAACTAACTGCTTCTTTGAAAAGAGTCAGAAACCCTTATTACTGATAATAGCTAAATAAAGAGCTACATATCTATTATGATTGTAACATACAATGAAACAATATCATTGCGATCGAAATATAATTTCAACATAACTATTACTACTTTGCTGTGCACGGATAAAAACGCTGCCTGG
>NC_061819.1:31350137-31365137 GCF_019202785.1 Penaeus chinensis | reverse complement strand
AGAGATTGGGATAGTAGAAGGACGGGGGCATGTGGAAGAGGGAGTAATGTTGAGGGAGGTAGTGTTATGGGGAGGTGGACAATAAGGTTGTAAGGTAGTAATAAGGGAGGATAGGGTAGTTGATGAAGAAGGTTGTGGGGGTATAGTTGTTGAAGTTGAGCATGTTGGGAGTAGAAATGTCTCCTGGGGTGTTGATTAGGGTGGATACTGTGCTAGTCGGCATTGAGGGGGGGGGGGGTATTAGTTGTAGTGTTCAGAGCCGTGGTAAAAGGAGAGCCTGGGGTCAGGGAATCGGGCGAGTTTGAATTGGTGGAGCTATTTGATGAAGAGGCAAGTCATTGCCTCTAATAATGGTATGGTTAATGGTTAATGATTAATGGTTATTCATTGTTGGCCATGATAAGCCTGGAGTATTTTATGTTTACAAGTATACAATTTTGAGATGGTGAACCATTTGGCGGGAAAGAAGATCACGTTTTCCAGCGTTTTTTTTTTTTTTTTTTTTTTTATTATTCTTGTGGCGGGGGAATATCGTCTGTCTTCTTCCAAAAGGTTAATGGCACGTAATTCGCCTAAATTACATATATTTCCATTATATATGTTACACAGAGGCTTCATGACTAAACATGGGAGGACAAATAAACATGTATGGATAGTTTTTATTTCGAACTGTCAACCAAAAACGGTAATCAGCGTGTAATAAATGATATACAGAATGAAAGGCAAATATAGGCAACAGACGACTTTATCCTTTGTTTATTTTTAGTTCATTATCAATTTTCTAATAAATTACATGGAAGCATTCATCCTTTGGGGAGCGTAAGCTGTTAGAAATAAGCGAAGCGAGGTCATTATCATTCGATTAGGAAGTTGAAACGGAATGTCTGTTTCTTCAACTATTATCATATGCATTTAATTCCATACATTAAAATATAAGTGACAATGACTGCTTAAACACTTTTATTTTTTTTTTTACTGTTATACATGGATCCAGGAGCATCGTTGTGTGGACAATAGCCTCCCCCCCCCCCTCAAGGTCTGACTTGCCCCACCAACTTTTTTTATGCCTAAATTACACCTTTAAAACTGTGGTCGTAGCTTAAAATTGAGGGGGGGGGGGTGCAGCACCCTAGAAACTGGTGTGCTCGCCCCTGCCTGAATCCACTAGTGTTCAAGATAAAATCCCAGGTCCATGAACTTTGGATGGCTGCGAATTTAGTCGGCAAGCTGTAAAAGCTGTGGCATGCATTGCAAAGCTCCCTGCCTCAGCTCAATCTCTCAGGCAACAAGTCAAATGTTTTTACCCATATTATACCATGAAATAAACTTACAAGTCCACAACAAAAAGATGTAAAAAACAAATTCTACAATTACATCAGATAAAAAGTAAGAAATTGCATTCGACTGAAACAGAGATTAGACTAATAATAACTGATAACTAAGTACAGCAATGGTTAATGGTTAATGGTTAATGGTTAAAGGCAAAATAAATGTGCTAGACATCTAAGGTCATGTAGCACTATAGTTAATGTTAGTGAAGGGTGTTTGGGTTAGTGATTAGTTGTTAAAGCTGGGTTAAGGGATTGGTGAGTGAATGGGTTAGGGTCGGATGAGGTAATGTAAAGGATTAGATCAAGTGAAGGATACATATGCGTTTGAGGAAGGAAAACAGGTTTTCAAAGCAGAAAGTGTGAGATTCTGTAAGGATGTCTAATAAGTTGGGATGTCTATGTAGGGAGGATAGGTGGGAGAAAGTAGAGGTACGGGTTGCTTCAAAACGTGGGCATGACAATAGAATATGTGGGACTGAAAGACGAACATTACATAAGGGACATAGGGGTGGATCGGATTGTGACATTAGATAGGAGTGTGTTAGACGGGTGTGGCCAATGCGTAAGCGGGCGAGGGCCGTCTCCCAACGTCAGTTCCGATGGAATGGAGCTGACCAGGAGGAGATTGAAAGTTTTACACTATGTAATTTATTAGTGTGGAGACTTGACCAAAAAGATTGCCATCGATTATACAAGAAGGTCTTAAAGTGTGGGTAATAATCCGTGGCTGGGATATGTGAGAAACGTGGTTGGTTTGATGTGGACATAGCAGTGTAGCGTGCTAGAGTATCTGCCTGTTCATTGCCGGGGATTCCAACATGGCTGGGTACCCAACAAAATTTGATTGTTTTATGACGTGTGAACAGGTAGAACAACCAGTTCTGGATCTTACAAACAAGGGGGTTGGTCGTGTGTATTGACTTTATGAGGGTTAATGAGTTACGGGAGTCAGTAAAAATTGTATAAGAGGAAGAGGGTAGTGGGTATATGTGTTTTAAGGTAAAAGGGAGTGCATAAAGTTCTGTAGTAAGGACACTGGATTCAGGAGGGAGGGGGTATTTGAAAGTACGAGTTGGGAAGATTACTGCAATACCAGCACCGGAGGTGGTTTTGGAGCCGTCAGTGTAGACGGGAATACTAGAGGAATGAGTGGAGGCATGGTCAAGTAAATGGGTGAGAAGGACAGGAGGAATATTTGATTTTGGTGGGTCAGGGTAGACAGAGGAGCAAATATGGGGGCAAGGTATAAGCCATGGAGGGACTGAATGGACAGAGAACGGGAGGGGTCGGAGATGGGGAAAAGGGGAATGGGAGAGGAGGTTATCCATGCGAGTGGAGAAAGGAGTAGGTAAACGTGGAGAAGAAGCAAAGGTAGGGATTGTGGGATAGTTAGTTTAGTGAGGGGAAGTTGGTGGAATTGAGCATAACATCGGAGAGAGAGGAGGGCACGGCGTCGAGAGAGAGATGGTATGCCTGATTCAGTGTACAGGCTCTCAACTGGAGAGGAGCGGAAGGCACCTAGGGCTAAGCAAAGACCACAGTGGTGGATTGTATCAAGATGGGCAAGGAGAGAAGTTGAGGCAGAGGAGTAGATATGGCATCCATTATCTAGAGTGGAGAGGATTAAGGTGACATAAAGATGAAGGAGAGTTTTTCGATCTGAGCCCCAGGATAAATGGGATAGGGTTTGTAAAATTCGGAGACGGCGACGAGCCTTTTCTTTGATGTAAATAATATGGTCTCGCTAGGATAGTTTGGAGTCAAAAATGATGCCTAGGAATTTACCAGAGGAACTGTGTTGAAATGGAGTGTCATAGAAGAAGAGTGAAGGTAGAGGACCTACACGTGTGCGAGAGAAAAGAATGGAGAAAGATTGGAAGGAAGAAAAGCGGAAACCATGGTTTGTGGCCCAGGAGGATACTGATGATATTGCAGATTGAAGAAATTGGTAGAGATTTAGTATGGATGTGCCAGAGGCATAGATGGTTAAATCATCAACATAGAGTGATGACCAGGCTCCTGGTGGTAGAACTGAGGCAATGTCATTTACAGCAAGAAGGAATAAGGTGGTACTAAGCACACTGCCTTGTGGGACACCTTCAATTTGAGGAAAGAAAGATGATGTGGCAGAGGCAATTTTGACCTGGAAAGTGCGTTGGGAGAGGCAAGACTTTATGAAGACACCCATGTTTCCAAGTTTGCCTAGAGAGGACAATTGTTGGAGAATATGGTACCTCCATGTCGTATCATATGCTTTTTCTAGGTCACAAAACATAGCTAGTACGGATTCATGGCGTGCAAATGCGGATGTAATATATGTCTCAAAATGAGCAAGTGGGTCAGCTGTGCTTCGGGCACGGCGAAAACCAAACTGGGAAGGTGATATAAGATTGGGGGATTCAAGATACCACGTATGTGGAAGTTAACCATTCGCTCTAATAGTTTGCATAAGCAGCTAGTTAGTGCGATGGGGCGATAACCTTGAGGGAGGGTACCCGATTTATTGGGTTTCAGGAAAGGGAGGATAAGAGCTTGCCAATGAGAAGGAAAATTTCCTAATGTCCATATGTGGTTGTAAGTTGTTAATAGGAAGGATAATGAGGAAGATGGGAGTTGTCGGAGTATACCGTCAGGGCCTTCATAAGTGTTGCGGAACGATTTTAGGGCAGCACTGAGTTCAGAGGAAGAAAAGGGAGCATTATAGGACTCAGCAGAGGATAGGGTGAAGATAATGGGGGTACGTTCCCTGATGGTTTTAATAGAAGAGAAGTGTGGAGAAGGGTGAGTGCAACTACTGACCTCGCTGAAATAGTCACCCAGTTCATTAGCGACTTCGGGAGGATCAGAGATGAGGGTATCTCGAATATGGAGGACAGGGGCCGGATGGGGGGGATGTTTGCCTGATAGTTTATGGATCCGGTGCCAAACATTTGAGATAGATGTAGAGGATGTAATTGAGGAAACATAATTTCGCCAGCTATTTGTTTTACTATTTCGGATTGTACGACGAAAACAGGCAGATGCTCTTTTAAAGGAGATAAGAGCTGATAGTTGATGAGGGGTACCTCGTTTGTAGCGGTAACTGTTCCAGGCAGTTACCGCGTGGGGAGTTGGGAAGTGGTACATATAAAGTTGGAGAAAGGAGAACTGGAAAGTGGTCGCTATAGGGAAAGTGGTCTAGAACTGACCAGTGGAAATCTAAATGAAGAGAAGGGGAGCATAGAGAGAAGTCAATACATGAAAAGGACTGCATGCGTGTAATCAAAGTGTGTGGGGCGATCTGTATTTAGAATAATAAGATCAGCTGTGGAGAGGAAGCGCTCTAGAGCTCGGCCATGGGTGTTGGTGATAGAATCACCCCAAAGAGTGTTGCGGCAGTTAAAATCACCTACTATGAGGTAAGGTGATTGAAGTTGGGAAATTAGGTTTTCAAAAGCAACAAAGTTAATGGGGTGGGAAGGGGAGAAGTAGACTGAAATCACTGTGATCCAGCGGCGAAGAAAGATACGAATAACTGTACAAGGGACAGTGGTTTGAAAGGGAGGTATGACATAAGGTGTTTTCTGGTTGATAAGTATGGACGAGACATAAAGGGAGTGTGGGGAAGAAACAAACTGGTAATTGGGGATTGGTATTGGAGAATGTTTCTTGGAGGCATATAATGGATGGGTTATAAGAGGAGAGGATATGTCGGAGGTCAGGTCTATGAGAGCGGAAACCGCGAATGTTCCAATGAAGGATAGTTATACTTTCGTTGATTTAGCGATATCGATTGTAGAACGTTTTGGAGAATTTGAAGGGGAAGGTGCTAGAGGGTTGGATAAAGAATGAGGTTGGGAAGGTGGTTGTGTATCAGGAGGGGTGTTGGGAGGTAGAGGGTCTGGGGAATAGGGTACTTGTGACATGAGGGATTCACGTGTGTATCCAGAAGGTAGTGGAAGGGATAAAGGGGATGGTGGGAGGGTTAATATAGGTAGGGGTGGAGTCGGGGGGGATGGGTTTTGTTGGGATGGGGTAGGAGGATTGGGTGTAGGGAGAATATGAGTAGGAGGAGGATGGATATCGGCAGTCACTTTGAGTGTGGAGGGAGCGGGAATTGTAGAATTTGAAGGTGGATGAGTATCAGTTTGGGATTCTATTATGTAGTTCTGGATATCTTCAAGAGTTTCTGTAATGGGGTTGGTTGCAGAGTTTTGTGAGATAAAGGTTTTCTTGTGAGGGGGGGAAGAGAAGTCTGGTGTCTGAAAAATAGGGGCAAAGGAAGGTGGAGGTGATTGTGAGGTAGGGGAAGAGAGGGTGGAACGTTTATTCTGTCTGCTGCGGGTAGTGCGGGGAGGGAGAGGGGAAGGTGTTGGGGCTGTAGTAGAGATTGGGGTGTCTGGATTTAGGATGGCAAAATAATTTGATTGGGTAGAGATTGGAGTGTCTGGGTTTAGGATGGCAAAAGAATTTGACTGGGGAAGTTAGGAGGTAGAAAAGGGGAAGTTAGATGGAGGGGGGTTGGGTTTAGGAGAGGGTGTAGGAGCTTGGGAGGTAGGGGGATTGGCAGAGTGAGCGACATTACTGGAGTAGGGGGTAAGAGAAAATCCTCGTCGACGTGCTTCCTGTCTGGCTTCACGTAGAGTGAGTCCAAGTCTGAATCTGAGAGTTGCTACCTCAGACTCAAATTTGTAGGTGGGGAAGCCTTTATAAAATACATTATGGGGGCCGCCACAGTTTGATTGAGTATGGCCAGGTTGGGCACAAGCGGGAATCTGGCTGTGTAATGACAGTGTTTGGCTGGGTGTCCTAAACGCCAACAATTTTGGCACTGACGAGGAGGAGGTTGGTATGGTCGGACAGGTAGGGATTCCCCACCTATGTAAACATTGAAGGGAAGGTCATGTCTACGGAAAGTAATTTTGGCAATGTTGATAGATTTCTTACGATTTCCTCTGGGAGGAATGGAGTAGCATTGTACATATGTTGCATCATAGTCTGTGAGACAAGCGAGTAAGTCCTCTCCACAATCTGACCATTCTTTGTCATGGATTGGGCAATCTGTTGGGGAGATAGAGACAGTTCCGGTGCAAATATTGAGGGTTGGATGAGGTTCTGTAGGGATGGGATTACCACATAGATCAGTTAGTTTTGTTAATGCTATAGCTTGGTTTTCAGTTGTTACTGTGACGAGACGGGAGTGGTCAGGTCGGCTACTGAAAGAGACTTTGCCTACTTGTTTTTGGAGGCATTGTTGGAAGAGGAGGGTGTTTTGAGAATAGGGAGCTGTGGGAGGGATTACGAAAAATCGGTCCCATTTGGCTGGGCTACATAGAGTATTTAGGATTCTTGTAGAGGTGGGGGTAGTAGAAGTGCGGGGACGTGTGGAAGAGGGAGTAGTGTTCAGGGGGGGAAGTGTTACGGGGAAGTGGGCAATAAGGTTGTAAGGTAGTAATAAGGGGAGATGGGTGGGTTGATGAAGAAGGTTGTGGGAGTAAAGGTGTTGAAGTTGAGCATGTTGGGAGAGTAGAAATGTCTCCTGGGGGTTGGTTGTTGATTAGGGTTGATACTGTACTAGAATGCATTGATGATGGGGGAGTTGTTGCAGTGTTTGGAGCCATGGTCAAAGGAGAGCCGGGATTGGGGCTATTTAATAAAGGGGCAAGCCTCATTGCCCCTAAAAGTGGGGTTACATCTTCATCATTGGCCATGATAAGCCTGGAGTATGTTGGAAAAAAAAAAAAAAACAGTCCACCCCTCTGGGTCCCCTTGAGGGATAATGGCCAGGTATGGCAGGGGAATACCGTGCCCATGGTTCCCTCAGGCCGTTCAGGACTGACACAAAGTCAGCCTTTCATCCTTTCAGCACGGCTCTCACACCTTAGGAGGTGGATAGTAGAAGGGATTGGTGAAGAAACTGAAACGAAAAGTATGAGTGGGAAAAAAAGACCATGCAAAATTATTGAGTCGATGGCTGAGTCCCAAGGTTGAGGAGTTCCCCATCACTGGGTCTCAGTCTTCGTCTCCTAAGCCCCCCCACGACAACAGCGGGCAAAGGATTGGGGGGGAATGGTTAATGGTCTAAAGCAAAATAAATGTGCTAGACATCTAAGGTCATGTAGCACTATAGTAAATGGTAGTGAAGGGTGGTTGAGTTACTGATTAGTTGTCAAGGCTGGGCAAAGGAGTTGACGAGTGAATGGGTTAAGGTCGGGTGAGGTAATGTAAAAGGGTTAGATCAAGTGAAGGATGTATATGCTTTTGAAGAAGGAAAACAGGTTGTCAAAGCAGAAAGTGTGAGATTCTGTAAGGATGTCTGATAAGTTGGGAGGTCGGTGAAGGGAGGTTAGGTTGGGGAAAGCAAAGGTACGGGCTGCATCAAAACATGGGCATGACAACTAGAATATGTGGAACTGAAAGAGGGACATTACATAGGGAACATAGGGGGGGAATCGGAATGTGACACCAGATAGGAGTGTGTTATATAGGAGGCCAATGCGTAAGCGGGCGAGAGCCGTCTCCCAACGTCTGTTCCGATGGAATGGAGCTGACCAGGAGATTAAAAGTTTTACAGTATGTAATTTATTGGTGTGGAGACTTGACTAGAAAGATTGCCATCGATTATACAAGAAGGTCTTAAAGTGTGGGTAATAATCCGTGGCTTGGATACGTGAGAAACGTGGTTGGTATGATGTGCAGATAGGCGGTGTAGCGTGCTAGAGTATCTGCCTGTTCATTGCCGGGGATTCCAACATGGTTGAGCACCCAGCAGAATTTGATTGTTTTATGGCATGTGAACAGGTAGAACAACCAGTTCTGGATCTTACAAACATGGGGGTTGGTTGAGTGTATTGACTTTATGAGAGTTACGGGAGTCAGTAAAAATTGTAAAAGAGGAAAAGGGGAGTGAGTATCTGTGTTTAAAGGCAAAAAGGAGTGCATAAAGTTCTGTAGTATGGACACTGGATTCAGGAGGGAGGGGGTATTTGAAAGTACGAGTTGGGAGGGTTCCTGCAAACGAGCACCGGAGGTGGTTTTGGAGCCGTCAGTGTAGACGGGAATACTAGAGGAATGAGTGGAGGCATGGTCAAGGAAATAGGGTGAGAAGGACAGTAGGAGGAATATTTGATTTTGGTGGGTCAGGGAAGACAGAGGAGCAAATATGGGGGCAAGGTATAAGCCATGGAGGGAATGAATGGACAGAGAACGGGAGGGATTGGAGATGGGGAAAAGGGAAATGGGAGAGGAGGATATCCATGCGAGTGGAGAAAGGAGTAGGTAAACGTGGAGAAGATTCAGTGTACAGGCTCTTAACTGGAGAGGAGCGGAAGGCACCTAGGGCTAAGCAAAGACCACAGTGGTGGATTGTATCAAGATGGGCAAGGAGAGAAGTTGAGGCAGAGGAGTAGATATGGCATCCATAATCTAGAGTGGAGAGGATTAAGGTGACATAAAGATGAAGGAGAGTTTTTCGATCTGAGCCCCAGGATAAATGGGATAGGGTTTGTAAAATTCGGAGACGGCGACGAGCCTTTTCTTTGATGTAAATAATATGGTCTCGCTAGGATAGTTTGGAGTCAAAAATGATGCCTAGGAATTTACCAGAGGAACTGTGTTGAAGTGGAGTGTCATAGAAGAAGAGTGAAGGTAGAGGACCTACACGTGTGCGAGAGAAAAGAATGGAGAAAGATTGGAAGGAAGAAAAGCGGAAACCATGGTTTGTGGCCCAGGAGGATACTGATGATATTGCAGATTGAAGAAATTGGTAGAGATTTAGTATGGATGTGCCAGAGGCATAGATGGTTAAATCATCAACATAGAGTGATGACCAGGCTCCTGGTGGTAGAACTGAGGCAATGTCATTTACAGCAAGAAGGAATAAGGTGGTACTAAGCACACTGCCTTGTGGGACACCTTCAATTTGAGGAAAAAAAAGATGATGTGGCAGAGTCAATATTGACTTGGAAAGTGCGTTGGGAGAGGAAAGACTTTATGAAGACACCCATATTTACACGTATGCCTAGAGAGGACAATTGTTGGAGAATATGGTACCTCCATGTAGTATAATATGCTCTTTCTAGGTCAAAAAACATAGCTAGTACGGATTCGTGGCTTGTAAATGTGGATGTAATATATGTCTCAAAATGAGCAAGTGGGTCAGCTGTGCTTCGGGCACGGCGAAAACCAAACTGGGAAGGAGAGATAAGATACCACATTAAGCGGAAGTTAACCATTCGCTCTAGTAGTTTGCATAAGCAGCTAGTTAGTGCGATGGGGCGATAACCTTGAGGGAGGGTACCCGATTTATTGGGTTTCAGGAAGGGGAGGATAAGAGCTTCTCGCCAATGAGAAGGAAAATTTCCTGATGTCTATATGTGGTTGCACGTTGTTAATAGGAAAGATAATGAGGAAGATGGGAGTTGTCCGAGCATACGGTAGTGAATACCGTCAGGGCCTTCATGAGTGTTGCGGCATGATTTAAGGGCAGCACTGAGTTCAGAGGAAGAAAAGGGAGCATTATAGGACTCAGCAGAGGATAGGGTGAATATAATGGGGGTACGTTCCCTGATGATTTTAATAGAAGAGAAGTGTGGAGAAAGTGAGAGCCACTACTGACCTGGCTGAAATAATCACCCAGTTCATTAGCAACTTCGGGAGGATCAGAGATGAGGGTATCGAATATGGAGGACGGGGGCTGGGTGGGGGGGATGTTTGCCTGATAGTTTATGGATCCGGCGCCAAACATTTGAGATAGATGTGGAGGATGTAATTGAGGAAACATAATTTACCCAGCTATTTGTTTTACTATTCCGGATTGTACGACGAAAATAGGCAGATGCTCTTTTAAAGGAGATAAGAGCTGATAGTTGATTGTAGCAGTAACTGTTCCAGGCTGCATGTTTTACACGGAGTGCTTTAGTGCAATCAGAATTCCACCATGGAACACATTTGGAGATATAGGGTCTTGAGCTTCGAGGAATAGCTGTATGGGTAGCTCTTAGGACTGTAGTTGTGAAACATTGTATCATATCTGAAATGGATGAGAGGGCGGATGGAGGGATATGAATAGCAGAGAGTGAAGTGAAAGTACGCCAGTCGGCTCAATCAAAGCACCAATGTGGGGAGTTAGGAAGTGGTACATTTGAAGTAAGAGAAGGGAGAACTGGAAAGTGGTCACTATTGGGAGAGTGGTCTAGAACTGACCATTGGAAATCTAAATGAAGAGAAGATGAGCATAGAGAGAGGTCAATGTATGAAAAAGATTGCGTGCCTATATAAAAGTGTATGGGGCGATCTGAATTAAGAATAATAAGGTCAGCTGTGTAAAGAAAGCGCTCTAGGGATCGGCCCCGGGAATTGGTGATAGAATCATCCCAAAGAGTGTGGCAGGAGTTGAAATCACCAACTATGAGGAAAGGTGGTTGGAGTTGGGAAATTAGATTTTCAAAAGCAACAAAGTCAATGGGTTGGGAAGGGGAGACGTAGACTGAAATCACTGTGATCCAGCAGCGAAGAAAGATGTGAATAACTGTGCAAGGGACAGTGATTTGAAAGGGAGGTAAGTCATATGGTGTTTTCTGATTGATAAGTATGGACGAGACATAAAGGGAGTGTGGGAAGAGACAAAATGATAATTGGGGTTTGGTATAGGAGGATGTGTAAGAAAAGTCTCTTAAAGGCATATAATAGATAATATGTGACAAAGCTCGGGTTTGTGAGAACGGAAACCGCGAATATTACAATGAATGATAGTTATTCTTTTGTTGATTTATGAGTGATAATGATTGCAGTACCTGTTGGAGAATTTGAAGGGGAAGGAGCTAGAGGGTGGGATAAGGAATGAGAGGGGGGCAGGTGGTGTTGTATCAGGAGGGGTATTAGGAAGTGGAGGGTCTGGGAAAGGGGATAGTTGTGATATAAGGGATTCACGTGTATATCCTAGAGGGAATGGAAGGGATAGAGGGGATGGCGGGAGGGTTAATGTAGGTGGAGCTGGAGTAGGGGGGATGGGCTGTGTTGGGAGGGGGTAGGAAGACAGGGTGTAGGGGGGATATGAGTAGGAGGAGGATGGATATCGGCAGTCACTTTGAGTGTGGAGGGAGCGAGAGTTGTGGAATTTGAAGGTGGATGAGGGGTTTCAGTGTTAGTTTGGGACGTGAGTAGATAGTATTGAATATCTTCAAGAGTTTCTGTAATGGAGTTGGTTGGGGAGTTTAGTGAGACAAAGGGGAGGGTGTAGGAGCTTGGGAGGTAGGGGGAGTGGCAGAGGGAGCGACATTACTGGAGTAGGGAGTAAGAGAAAAACCTCGTCGACATGCTTCCTGTCTGGCTTCACGTAGAGTGAGTCCAAGTCTGAATCTGAGACTCAAATTTGTAGGTGGGGCAGCCTCTATAAAATACATTATAGGGGCTGCCACAGTTGGCACATGTGCGTGATTGTGCAGAGCAGTTTGATCGAGTATGACCATGTTGGGCACATAGTGGGCATCTGGCTGTGGAATGGCAATGTTTGGCAGGATGTCCTAAACACCAACAATTTTGGCACTGACGAGGAGGAGGTTGATATGGGCGGACAGGGAAGGATTCTCCACCAATGTATATATCAAAGGGAAGGTCATGACTGCAGAAAGTAATTTTGGCAATGTTAGTGGGGTTCTTACGATGACCTCTGGGAGGAATGGAGTAGCATTGTACTAATACCGCATCATAGTCTGTGAGACAGGCGAGTAAGTCTTCTCCACAATCTGACCAATTTTTTTATACATTGGGCAATTTGCTGGGGAGATAGAAACAGTTCCGATGCAAGTATTGAGGGTTGGATGGGGTTCTGCAGGGATGGGG
The DNA here is from genome assembly GCF_019202785.1 of Penaeus chinensis. NCBI lineage: Eukaryota > Metazoa > Arthropoda > Malacostraca > Decapoda > Penaeidae > Penaeus > Penaeus chinensis. The sequence goes on along the minus strand of NC_061819.1, from coordinate 31,352,985 downwards.
TTACCATATAGATCAATTAAATTTGATAATGCTATAGCTTGGTTTTCAGATGCTGCAGTGACGAGACGGGAATGGTCAGGTCAGCTACAGAAAGAGACTTTGCCTACTTGTTTTTGGAGACATTGCTGGAAGAGAAGGATGTTGTCAGAGTAAGGAACTGTGGGAGGGATCACGGAAAATCGATACCATTTGGCTGGGCTAAATAGAGTATTTAAGATTTTTTTAGAGATGGGGGTAGTAGAAAGACGGGTGTGTGTGGAAGAGGGAGTAGTGTTGAGGGAGGTAGTGCTATGTAAGGTAGTAATAAGGGAGGATGGGGTAGTTGATGAAGAAGGTTGTGGGGGTAGAGGTGTTGAAGTTGAGCATGTTGGGAGTGTAGAAATGTCTCCTGGGGGTTGAGTGTTGATTAGGGTGAATACTGTACTAGTAGGCGTTGAGGAGTTGTAGTGTTCAGAGCTGTGGTAAAGGAGAGCCTGGGGTGGGGGAATCGGGAGAGTTTGAACTATTTGGGCTATTTGATGAAGAGGCAAGCCTCATTGCCAAAATAATGGTATAAAATCTTCATTGTTGGCCATGGTATGCCTGGAGTATGTTGGGAGAGAAAATGGTCCACCCCTCAGGGTCCCCTTGAGGGGTAAGGGCTAGACAACTAAAGCAGGGGAATACCGTGCCCATGGCTCCCTCAGGCTGTTCAGGACTGGCACAAAGTCAGCCTTTCATCCTTTCTGCACGGCTCTCACACCTTAGGATGTGGATAGTAGAAGGGGTTGGTGAAGGGACAGAAACTAAAAAGTATCATAAGAGAGGAAAAAAAGACCATGCAAAATTAGTTGAGTCAAGGGCTGAGTCCCAAGGTTGGGGAGTTCCCCAGCATTGGGTCCCAGTCTCCGCCTCCTAAGCCCCCCCCCACGACAACAACGGGCAAGGGATTGGGGGGGAAGTACAGCAATATCATATTAATCAAGACTAAAAAAAACTTTTTTCTTATGACTTACCTGTTAATATAAGCAGCTAGATTAAATGCTGGTCTAACTTCTTGTGCAAGCAGATCTATTTCATGTGCATCTTTTAATGGAACAAGTACATCTCTTGTTTCCAATTCTTTCAACAACTTCATTTCATTTTCCCAATTGGAATCTTCAAAATGACTTGGTAAAGTCTCACCAACAAATGACACTAATTTCACTTCCTTATCATTATTACAATCTCAAGATTGTTTTTTCTATCTAAATCATAAGTTGAATCTTTTGCATAACTTCTGGATTTATGAAGGAATGTGTTAGTTCTGGTAACAGTGTCACTACAATCAAAGCCACTGTACAGTATTTTCCTGTACTTCTTTGTCTGCACAAATGAACAAGTGAAAACTTTTTTTCTAAGACATGGCACCAATGTACGTTGTATATACATGGCTGTCAACATGGTAGAGGTTCTTCTGCACTGCATCATGCTGGAATTAAAGAGGGGATGAATTAGGAAGATCATGATAACAAATGTCTATACTATACTGGCAATTTTAGTGATACTCTCCTTCCTTATCCTGGTTTCCTTTTTTCTTTTTGCTTTCTGTTTACCTTTTTTTTCCTGAGAATATGTTTCCGGTCAGAGCAGCATTACCATTCTTGTTTTGCTTTATTCACACCATGTATGAACACAATGCTCAGGCCAATATCATATCTAGAAATATATGTTAAAATAAAAATAAAGCTGAGGTTAATATTATTAAAGTCTTAACTTGAGGAGTTGGTAGAAAGAGAACTCTGAAGGACATGTTTTGCCAGACACAAAATTGAGTTTATTGTTTCTTTCCATTTAGAAATTCCAACTAGGTCCATGGGCTGACACCAGTAGATGATGACATGTGAAAGTTGAGGTGAAGAAACTCATCCTAAGTTAAGCCATTTAACCCCATTCATAAGAATTGTAAGGCTTAGACATTCATGAAGAAATTCATTAATGTAAAAATCTAATTCGCGAAATTCCAACTTGTCCTTCACTAGGATGGAAAGAGGCAACAAAGCAGTTGAAGAGAAGGCAAGAAAAGTAGAGTAGGAGTGTAAAGCCACTCAAGTAACAACATAAGATTATCGATACCCTTGCTAATCAAGTGATCTAAAGAAAAAGAAGAACATCCACTTCTAAAGTTTGTAAAATACTTTTTGTTGAATGGATTACAGTTGTAACACATAGGCAAGCACTGTGAATACACAGATATTTCTCATAAGAGGGAAGAACTGTTGGTAAAAATGATGTGAAAAAGACAACAAAGCAAATGAGTCATTGACCAACAAATATCTTTAGGAATATTGCTTGAGCACAACCACCTACCCTTATACAATCGACAACAGGGATCTACAAAATCAGCAAAAAATCCCAGAGACTTCTGGGGTTCATGAAAACATGCATAACTATACTCCAGACATCAAACCCAGTTTGCAATATGCTGAGTGTATGGGGTTTATACACCAAACACAACATGAAAAAGCTCAAGCATATCAATATCAGGGCCACCAGATTTCATCTAAATTTTAAAACCCAATGAATATGGTATCAAATGGCTCCTCTGAATGTTTACTAACCAATCATAACAGTAATAGTCAGTAGCCGTAATAAATTATTACAAAATGAATGGCTGAATTGGATATAAACTTGGTAAAGCCTCTGCCTCAGCTGATCTCGCTGAGGCAGAGGAATGTAATCCATTTTTGGTTTATCATTTGTCTGAAGAGGAACTTGTGAAGAGTTCGAAACGTTACAATTCAATTTCTTTTTCTTACTGTGGCTGTTTTCCTTTCATCTTTGTGTACACGTTACTGTGTTTGTGTTTGTGTCATATATATGTATGTAT
>NC_061819.1:31325137-31340137 GCF_019202785.1 Penaeus chinensis | reverse complement strand
ATATATGTATATATATATTTATATATATTTATATATATATATTTATATTTATATATTTATATATATATATTCAATATATATATTCATATATATATATATTCATATATGATATATTATTATATATATATTAATATATTTATATTTATATTTATATTTATATTATATATATTTATATATATTTATATATATATAATATTATTTATATAATTATTATATATATTAAATATATTATATATTTATATATATATTATTATATATATTTATATATATGTATCTATATATATTATATATATATATTACATATATTTATATATATATTTATTATATATATTATATTATATACTATATTTATATATATATATGTATTATATATTTATATATATATGTACTATATATATTTTATAATTTTAAATTTATATAATATTATATATAATATATATTATTATAATATAATATATTATATATATAATATATATATATAATATATATTATATTTAATATATTTATATAATTTATAATATATATATATTATATTATTATATGTATATTCATTTTATATATTATATATTAATATTAATATATTATATATAATTATATATTATTATATATATATATTATTATTTAATATTATATATATATTATATTTTATTATTATATTAATTTTTATAATTTATATATATTTATAAATATAATATTATTATTAATATAAATATATAAATTATATATTTAATATTATATATTATATATATTTATATATATTTTATATATGTATAATTATTAATATATTATATATTATATATATATTAATAAATTTATATATTATATATAATATATATATATAAATATATATATTTAAAATAATTTATATAATATTATATTATATATTTATATTATATTTTATATTTAATAATTATATTTATTATATTTATTATATTATTTATATTATATATATTATATATTATTTGTTTATTTATATATTATATATATATATTTTTTATATATATATATATATTATATTATAATTATATTTTATTATTTATTATTATATTTATATTTATATATTATATTTATATATATATATAATATATATAATAATTATATTATATTATATAATATTTATATATATTTAAATATATATATAAATATATATATATTAATTATTTTTAATATTTAATTATATATATTTATTATATTTTTATATATAAAATAATTTTAATATATTATTATATATATATTATATATATTTTTTATTTTTTATTATTATTTATATATGTATTTGTTATTATATATTATAATATTTTATATTATTATATATATATTATATATATATAAATTTTAAATATATATAATTTTATATATATATTATATTTATTTTATATATATATTTCTATTAATATATTATTTATAATTTAATATATATTTATATATTTTATTATATAATTATATATATGTTATATTTTATATTAATATTATATATAATATATATATATAAATATTATTTTATTTATATATAATTATATATTATTATTTTATAATTTATAAAATAATATGTTATATTATTTATATATTATTTAATTTATGTTAATATATATTATATAATATATATATATATTTATATATTATATATATAAATATTATTTATATATTATATATTATTAATATATATATAATATTATATATATTATATATATTTATATATATATATATAATTTATATATAATTATATTAATATTTTATATAATATGTATATACTTTATTATATATTATATTATTTATATATTATTATATATTTATATATATATATATTTTATATTATTATATATATATATTTATATATATTTATTATTATTATATATTATATATATTATAATTTATATATATTTATATTAATATAATATATATATTATTTATATATTTATATATATTAATATATATTATTATTATTATTATTTTATATATTTATTATATATATATTTATTATATATTTTATATATTATATATATTATTTATTATTTTATATATATATTATTTTTTATATTTATTATATAATATATATTTTATATATTATATATATTATTTATTTATTATATTTATAATATTATAATATATATTATATTTATTTTATATATATTATATATATATATTTTATATATATTTTATATATATGTATATTATATATATTTATATATATTAATATATATATATTTATATTTTATTATTATAATTATATTATATATATTATATTATATTTTATATATATTATTATAATTATTATTTATATTATTATATTTATATATATATATTTTATATATATATTTATATTATTATATATATATTTATATATATATATATATATATATTTATATATATATATTATAATATTTTTTATTTATTATATATTTTTTTTATATTTATATATATTATATATTTATTAATATATTTATATATATTATATTTAATATATATTTTATATTATATTATATATATAATATATTTATATATTATATATATTTTTATTATATTATTATTTATTTATATATTTTATATATTAATTTATATTATATTTTATATATATATATATTTATATATATATTTTATATATTATATATATATTTTTAATTATTTATATTTATATATATTTATATATATTATATATTTAATATATATTATATTATATTATTATATATATATTTTATATTTTATATTATATTTATATATATTATTATATTATATTATATTATTATTATATATTTATTGTATAAATATATAAATAATAAAAATATATATGTATATAAAATATATTAAATATGTATATATATATATATTTAATTAATAATATATATACCAAAATATATATTATATATATATATATTATTATATAATGTATAATATATATTTATATATGATAGTAGATAAATGTTTAAATATATATATATATATATATATATATTATATCTATATATATATATACATTATCTGAATATATTTTTTATAATATTACTATGAATATCTGTAAAAATATTTCAATTTATTAAGTATATTATATTTCTATGTATATATGTATATAATTATAATAAATATTTATATATCTATAAGTGTATATATATATTTTATATATATATGTTTATTTAATATATAAATATATATGTGTATATATATAATTTTTATATATATATGTGTTTTAAATGTATATAGTATATATATTGTATAAAAATATATAACTAAAAATATATAATATAAATAAATAAATATAAAAATAAATTATGTGTGTGTGTGTGTGAAATATATAAATGATAGACTATATAAATATATAATAAAAATATATATATATATATATATATATATATCTAAATATAATTATATATATAAAATATTTAAATAAATAATATATCCTATAATATATATATATATATATATCAATATATATATATATACATATATATATATATAATAAGATAAATAAAAAAAAAAATCTTCTGTAATAATGTATTTTTAGAGAGATGAAAACAATAAAACTAAATCAATAAATAAGTTTTGTAAAAGTATTATAAATATGTAGTTTGTGAGTGTGTATATATAAATGTATGTAAAATAAATAAATAAATATATATAATTGAATAAAAATAAGATAATATATAACTAAATTATAATCTATGTAAATATATTAATATATGTGTATTATATATATATAAATAAAAACAAAAAAATAAAAAACAAAAAATAAAACAAAAAATATACAAATAAATATATATATAAATATATATATACATACATAAAAATATATACACACACCTCACACATATATTAAACAAATACCTAATATATATATATATATAAAATTAAATATATATATAAAAGAACAAGTATATATATATATACCCCACACACACACACAAACCAATATAGAATACTATTATATATATACTAAAAATATATATATATATACACACCCCCACACACATACCTATATAATATATCTAAAAAATAAATTAAATAAAAATATATATATAAATATATATACACACCACACACACACACACATACCTATAAAATAATAATATATAAAAATAAATATATAAATATATATATATATTATATATATATGTGTGTGATTAGTGTTTGAGTATTTATATATGTGTGTATATTTAATATGTTTGTGTAAAAAAAGAGGAGTAAGTTATATAATGTTATGTATCATATATATTAAGTGTATAAATAAATGTATATATGTATAATATATCATAAAATAAATATCTAAAATATAAATATTTCTCTATATAATATGTATATATATTTTTATCTTTAAAAAATTAAAAAATAAACAATATATAACAAAAAAAATAGTAAATGTATATATATCATATTTAAAATATATGAAATAATATATATTCATAATCATATATATATATATATATAAATAAGATAGACTATATATGTAAGTAATATATGAAAAATATATGAAAAAATATACGCATTTATTTATAATATAACATATATGTATTATATAACATATATTTTAATATACATTTTATATATCAATGAAATTTAAATAGATAAATACACACTATACAGTATATGAAAATTTTATGCTTATTATAAATTTAATCAATAATATCTACAAATAAATAAAAAAATAAATAGAATATGATATAAATATATAAATATAAAAATAACTATATAATATACTACATATATAAAAAAATATATAAAATATAAATATGAATATATATATATATATATGTTTAAATATATAATTTAATATGTATAATTATATAATATAGTTAAATCAAAATATATTTTATATGATTTATATACAGTAAATAATCATATTATTAATATAAATATATGTATATATATTTAAACCATATAAAATTTATATCAATACTTATATATTGTATACTAAACAATATATTTATATCTATATATAAATATTTATATATATTTAATAACTATATATTTATATATATATATAAAATTTTTTATATATATATAAAATCTATATATTTAAATATGTATTAAATCTATAAATTTTAAAATAATATATTAGTTACATAATATATATAATATATATTATATATTTTATATATATATATTATAATTTTTATATAAATATTTATATATATATTTAAGAATAAAATATATCATATATATATTCATCTATAATTTAAACAAACATTTATATATATAGGTATATATATATATATAATATATTAATTGATATATATATATATATATAATATGTATAAAACAATATAGAAGAGAGAGATTTATATATGTATTATATATAAAGTCAAACCTATATAAATTTATACACACATACGAATTTATATATTATAGATAGTATATTATATATATGTATAATTAATATACATAAATAGAAACACACATACATAATTATATGTTTATTGAATATAGTTTATATATTGTACATTTTTAATATTACCATATATACCACATACATATGTAATATATTTATAGAATAAATATTAAATATATGTACATTTTTATACATAAAAATATATTTATACATTTATATTTATATGTATAAATATTTAAATGTATATTTATATATTTATATATATATATATATATATAAATTAAAATATAGTATAAATTATATTAATATATCTATTATACTTTCTAATTATATATATATATATTCAAGATATATATTTATATATATATAGATATATATAATATATATATATATATATATATATATATGTATATGTAATTTCTATATATATAAATAAAATGTTATATCTTTATACATATATTATTATATAAATATAATATTATAAAAATATATATTTATATATCTAACATATATGAAATAATAATATTTGATAATATGGTTTTTAGAAAATATTTATGTATTTTAATATATATATATATATATATAGATAAATATTTAATTTATATAAATATAATTACTATATAAATTTATATATATTTTATATATATTTATATATATATATATTATATGGCATAATATATATATATATTTATATATATATTATATCTAATATATATTTTATATATAAAAAAGATATTCTATATATAAATATATATTTTTTATATATATTTATATATAATATATATATAAATATATATATAGAACATATATATAATATATATATATATATTATTATCTATATAGTAATAATAAAAATATATATATTTATATATATAAATATATATCTATATATATATTTTATATATAAAAAATTTCTTTATATATAAATTATATATATAAACATATAACATATATATATCCATACATATAATATAAATATACAAATGTATACATATATATAATATATACATATATACATATATAATATATATATATATATATATTATATACATATATACAAATATATATATATGTATTTATTTATATATAAACATGTTTGATTATATATTTTTTTATATGTTATATATTTATATTTATGCATATAGTAATACTTATAAATACATATAAATATTAATATATATATAAAAAAGTATGTATTTATTATATTTATATATAAAAATAAATATTTAGAATATAAATTATATAATATTTAAATGCACATTATAAATATTTATTTATATATAAATATATTTTATATATATAGTTTTTATATAAAATTCATTTATATATATATATTATATATATATGTTTATACCTATATATGATATATTTATATATGTGTCATATATATATTTACAGATATATATAAAAATGTATAGCCAAAATATATATTATAATATAAACTATATATTTATATAATATGATATTTATATAATTACGTATTTTCTATTATATTTTTGAAATGTGTGTGTGTATATATATATGATAATATAATATATATATATATATAATATATATATTTAGTATTTATATTTATTTTTATGTGTAATATATATAATAATTATTGTATTTATATCTATAATATTTGTATTTGTGTATGTATATAATATATATATAATATATAGATATATATATATAATATAAAAAAATATAAATATATACGTTACATACATGAGTATAAATATATAAAAAAATATACATATAAATATATATACATATAAATATATATACGATATAAAAATATATATAATTATATATATATAAAAAATATATATATATATATATATATACTATATACATAATATACAAATAAATAAATATATAACTAATATATATATTAAATATATACATATCAATATATACATATATATTATAATATATAATATAAAATATTATATTATATTGAATATATTATAAGATAAAATATAAAATATTAATATAATATATATATAATATATATATAAATATAGTATATAAATATATATCTGTAAATATATATGAAAATATATAAATAGTGTATTATATATATAAAAATATATTATATAATATATATATATATATTAAAATTAATTATAATAGATATATGTATATAATTATATGTATATATTTATAAGTATATTTAAAAAAAAATTTATATATATATATATTTTTTAAAAATTTATTTCTATGTATATATATAATATAAATTTATATATAAATAATATTATATATAAATATATATATATATATATATGTTATAATAAATTTAAGTATATATATTTTATGTTATATATATTTATACATATATATTTATACTAAATATATTTATACGTTAATATATTATATATACATCAATATTTTATATATATATATAAATATATATATATATATATATGTGTGTGTTGTGGTTGGTAGTGTTTAAATCATAAAACATTAATGTCATATAGTATACATATATAAATATATATAATATGTATAAAATGTATAAATATGTATACATAAATTTGTAAAAATATATATAAAAGTATTATCCATGTGATGATATAATCTAAGACAATAAATATATAAATCATATATATAAAAAAATAAAAAAAATATATATATATATAATAAAATCATATATAAGCATAAATAACTCTAAAAAAATATATAATATATTATATATAAAAAATATATAGATATTTTATATAAAAATAAAAGAAAAATTATAAAAATAAAATAATTATATTTAATATATAATAAATTATTATATAAACTATAAAAATATTAAAATTATATTATTAAAATAATAAATATAAAATAAATTTTTTAATAATAAATATTTATATTTAAATATAAAATTATATAAAATAATAATTAAATATTTATATTTAATTAATAAAAATATATATATTTAATAATAATTTTATAAAAAATTATTATAATTAATAATATTAATAAATATTATAGTAATAATTTAAAATAAAAAGAAATAGAAGTAATATTAATATAATAATATATATAATAATAAATAATATCTAATAAATAAAAAATTAATAAAAAATAATTTAATTAATAAAAAAAAAATATATAAAATAATAATTTAATAAAAATATAAATATAATTATAAAATAAAAAATATTATTAAAAATATATAATATTAATAAAATTAATATAATTTAAATATAATAAATAATAAATTTAATATTTAATAATTAATATATATAATATGTAATATATAATATATTTAATAAATTAAATTTATTTATTATATTAATTATATTATATAAATTAATAAAATATGAAATAAAAAATTATAATTATAATATTTTAAATAATATAATTTAATATGGATAAAATATTTATTAAATATATAATATTTATATATATAATAAATAATATAATAATATTATATAATAAAAAATATATATATTAATATTTAATATATATGAAATTAATAAAATTTAATTATTATAATATCACTATAATATTAGTAAATATAAAAATATAATATCAATTTATAAAAATATTTATGAAATTAATATTTTTATAATATATTATTATATAATTAAAAATATTAAATATTTAAATTAAATAAATATATAATATTAAATAATATATATAAAAAATATAACCAATATACATATTATACATAAATACCTACCTATATACATATATACATCTATAAAACATATAAAACATATAAAAATATACATAAATATATTTATACAATTTGTTTGTGAGGTATATATATATATAATATATTATAAATATTTAAATAATATACATGTGGGTGGTAATATATGTATATATATATATTATATAATCCCTAATAAAGTATTTGAACCTCTACTAGTTTTTTTGATGAATAGGATGGTGACAAGTTCTGGAGAATGCCTGAGTGTTATATTCGAGGGTCAACAATTAAGTACCTGCGACTTCCTGACGAAGTGATTGATTTGGTTAAGGAAGAGGTGATAGCAAGAGGACGCGGTAGGGGTGAAAGTAGAGGACGTGTGAGGACCAGAAGATTGCCGAGTAGGATCCTTGTATAGGTTTCGTAAGAAATTTCAAATAATAGATACAGTTCTGCTTCCTAAAAGGTGACCTGTGATTTTTGAATACATAAATCGAGAAGACACCAAGAATGACAATACTAACCTATATATTCCCTCTCTCTTCTCACTTTTCTCTCTCTCTCCACTTCTTTCTCTTTACTCTCCTACTCCCTTCCATATCTCTCATATCCCTCTTTCACTTCTCTTTCACATTTCTCATCTGAGCACTCTCTCTTTCCCTTTTCTCGTCTCTTTCTCTCTCTCTTCTTTCTCTCTCCCCCTCCTCATATACTCCTCACTCCAACATCTTTCCACTCTCACTCTCTCTCCTCCCATCTCTCGTCTCTCTCTCTCCCTCTCTCTCTCTTTTTTCTCCCTTTTTCTCTCTCACTCTTCACTCTCTCTCTCTCTCACCTTTCTTCTTTCTTCTTTCTTTCTCCTCTTCTCCTCTCTCCTTACTCTCACTCCACTCTTTCTCTTCTCTTTCTTTCTCTCTCTCCTCTCTTTCCCTCTCTCTCTCTCCTCTCTCCTCTCACCTCTCTCTCCTCTCATCACTCTCTCTCTCAACTCTCTCTCTCTCTTTCTTTATCCTCTCTTCTTCTCTTTCTTTTTTTCTCTCTCTCTCTCTCCTCTCTCTCTCTCTCTCTCTTTTCCTACATCTCTCCTCTCTCTCTCTTTCTTTCTCTCTCTTTTTCTCTCTCTCTCTCTCTCCATCTTTCTCTCATCTCTCTCTCTCTCTCCTCTTTCCTCTCTCTTTTCTCTCTCTCTCATCCCCTACCCTCTCTCTATTTCTCTCTCTCTCTTCTTCTTCCCTCATTTTCTCTCTATATATTTTTCTCTCTTTCTCATCTTATTTCTCTCATTTTCCTCTATTTCTCTCTTTTTTCTCTCTCTCTATTCTCTCTTTTTTCTCCTATTTCTTTTCTCTCTTTTTTTCTCTCTCTATTTTTCTCTTTTTCCCCTCTATTTTTCTCTTTTTTTCTCTATTTTCCTCTTTTTTCTCTCCTATTTTCTCTCTTTATTACTCTCCTCTCTCTTTCACTTTATTTCTCTCCCTTTTTTTTCCCCACCCCCTCTCTCTCTTTCTCTTCTCTTTCTCTCTCTCTCCCCCCTCTTTCTTCACTCATCTCCTTCTCTCTTTCTCTTCTCTCTCCCTTCATTCTCTCTCTTTCTATCACTCTCCTTTCTCATCTTCTCTCACTCCTCTCTTCTCTACTCCTCTCTTCTCCTCCTCTCTCTTTTTCTCTCTCTCCTCTCCCCCTCTCTCTCTTTTTCTCTCTCCTCCCCCTCTCTTATCTCTCTGCCTCTCTCTTTTTCTCTCTGCTCTCTCTTTCTCACTCATTCTCTCTCTTTTTCTCTCCCCCCTCTTTCTCACTCTCATTCTCTCATTCTCTCCTCTTTCGTGCTCTCTCTATCTTTCTCTCTCTCTATCTCTCTCTCTTATCTTTTCTCTCTCTTTCCTCCACTCTTTCTCTCCTCTTACTCTCTCTTTTTTCTCGCTCTCTCTCTTTCCTATCACTCTTTCTCTCTCTCCATTCTCCTCTCTCTTTCTCTTTCTCTAACTCATTATATTCTCTCTTTTTCTCTCTCTCTCTCTCTCTCTCTCATCTCTCTCTCCTGCTCTCTCTCTTCCTCCTTCACTCTCTCTCATCTCTCGCTCTCTCTCTCTCCACGTCGAGCTCTCCCCCCTGACCATCTCCGACTCCTCTCTCTCTCTCTCCTCTCCTCTCTTTCTCCCTCTCACTCTCCTCCAACCTCTCTCTGTCTCTCCTGTCCGGGGTCTCGTTGTCTCCTCTGAGGATTTCTCTCGTGTCGTCCGTCGCTTGACGACGCTCCGCTCTGCCGGGTCGGTTGTCCTTTTCGCTCCCCACCCTTAAATCCTCTCTTTTCTCGTCTCCTGACTCTTTTCCTCTCTTTGCTCCTATCGGGCCTCGGTCTTTCTCTCTCTCTCTCTTTTTCTCTCTCTCTCTCTCTTTCATTTATCTCTCTCTCTCTATCCTTTCTCTGTCTCTTTCTCTCTCTCTCTTTCTCTCTTTTTCTCCCCCTCTTTCTCTCCTCTCTTCTTTCTTTCTTATCTCTTCTCTTTCTTTCTCTCTCCTCTCGTTCTTTTCTTTTTTATCTTTCTCCTCTCTCTTTCTTCTTTCTCTCTCCTCTCTCTCTCTCACTCTTTCCCTTTTTATTCTTTCTCTCTCTCTTTCTCTCTTTTCCTCTTTCTCTCTCCTCTCTCTCTCTTTCTCGTTCTCTCCCCCTCCTCTTTTCCTCTTCCTCTCTCTCTCTACTTTCTCTCTCTTTTTCTCTCTCTCCTTTTCTCTCCCCCCTCACTTTATCTCTCTCCTCTCTCTTCCCTCCGTCTCTCTTCTTCTCAAACTACTTGTTTCCTCTCTCTCCTTCCTCTCTTTATCTCTCCTCTCCCGCCTCTTTCACCCTCTTCTCTTTCTCCTCTCTCCTGTCTTCTCTCTCTCTCTCTCTCCATCTCTCCTCTCTCTCTCTCCTCTCTTTTTTCTCTCTCTTTTTTCTCACTATCTCTCTCTCTCTCTTTTCTCTCTTCTCTCTCTTTTTCTCTCTCTCTTCACTCTCTCTCTCTCTCTTTTCTCTTTGTTTTTGTTTTTTTTTATTTTTTTTTTATTTCTTTTCTTTTTTTTTTTTTTTTTTTTGTTCTTTTTTTTTTTTTTTTTTTCTTTCTTTTGTTTTTTTTTTTTTTTTTGATTTTTGTATCTTTTGTTGGATTTTTTTTCTTTTTCTTATTTTTTTTTTTTTTATTGAGTTTATTATATTTGTTATGTTTTTTACTTCCACCACCCCCCACCTACCCCTTTCCCGCACCCCCCCCCCCTACCCCCCTCCCCCCCCCGCTCCTTCCCCCCGGCACCATCTCCTTTCTATATCTCTTTCTATTGTCTATTTCTCTCCTCTTTCCTCCTCTCTCTTCGTTTCTCTTTCCCTCTTCTTTCTCCTCTCCTCATCCTTTCGCTCTCTCTCTGTCCTCTATCTCTCTTTTCTCTCTCTCTTTTTCTCTCTCTCTCTTCTTCTCTCTCTCTCTCTTTTTTCTCCTCTCTCTCTCTCTCTCTCTCTCTTTTTCTCTCTCTTTCCTCTCTCTCTCTCTCTCTCTCTCTCTCATCTCTCTTTTTTCTCTCTTTCTCCTCTCTCTCTTTTTCCCCTCTCTCCCTCTCTCTCTCTCCCCTCTCCCCTCCTACATATATATGTATATATACATATATATGTATATATACATAAATACATATACATCTATATATGTATTCTTTATTTATATGTATATGTATATATATAATATATATACATACATAATATATGTATGTGTATTTAAATATATATATGTATATACATATGTGTTTGCATATACATATATACACATACATATGTACATACATTCATACATACATATATGTATGTAGATATACATACATGACTGCCGCAGGTTAGAAGAGGATAGAACACTGAACTCTCATGGTCCCGAGTTCATTTCCTCGCTGCGGCAGTCGTAAAAATGCCTGCGCTTGACTGCCGTCTCGAGCCCGATCTCACGGCGTGAAAACGACATATCGCCTAGAGAAGTCAAATGCAGGTGTCGTAGGGGAAATCGCCGCCGTGGTATGTGTTAGCGCGCCGCGGTTGATTAGGAAGGGTACCCAATCAGGCAGGGGTGACAGTGCCAAATAACCTCTCAGTAGTGAATTGAGAGAGGCCTATGTCCGGCAGTGGAATGAATGGCTGTTCGAAATAATAGATAAATAAAAAATACATATATACACATAGATGCATGCATACATACAAATATACATATATATATATATATATAAATATATATTTTCATGTGTACATATATACACATACATGTATATATGCATACACAAACATATACATGCATACATATATATACACATACATATATGTGTGTGTGTATATATGTATATATATGTGTGTGTGTGTATGCGAGTATATACATGTGTGTGTGTATATATATAATATATATATATATACATATATATATATATATATATATATATATATAATGCGTGTGTGTGTGTATACAATGTGTAAACTTATATAGATACATTATAAATATATATATATATATATTTGCATATATGTACATATATATTTACGTGTGTGTGTGTATATATAGGTATATGTATATATATGTATACATCTGCATATATATACACATATATGTGTGTGTGTGTGTGTGTGTGTGTGTGTGTGTGTGTGTGTGTGTGTGTGTGTGTGTGTGTGTGTGTGTGTGTGTGTGTACACACATATATAAAATATATGTATGTATATGCATATATACATGTATATATAAACAGATGTAAATATATATGTATGTGTGCGTGTATATATGTATATGTATATAATATATATATATATATATATGTATATATATATACACATACATACACATATATACACATATATACACACACACACACACACACACACACACACATATATATATATATATATATATATATATATATATATATATGTGTGTGTGTGTGTGTGTGTGTGTCTCTATATATATATATATATATAGTATATACATTTACATATATATATATATATATATATATACATACACATATATACACATATATACACACACACACACATATATATATATATATATATATATATATATATATATATATACATATATATACATTAATATATACGCACACACATATATGTGTATATATATTATATTTATATATATTACATATACATATATGAATATATACATATATATACATATATATATAGATACATAAATGTATATACTTGTATATACATATATGCACACACATATATATTATAATATAATAGAACATATATATATATATATATATATATATATATACTTGCACACACACACACACACACACACACACACACACACACACACACACACACACACACACACACACACACACACACTCACACATATATATATATATATATATATATATACATTATCGCCTATTATCCTTTTTTGTAATTTTGTAAGTCTGCAAGCACATTCAGATAACTACTTGGACTTATGTTTAACCCTAAATCATTGATCCTTGAAGTACTCTGCTAGTTATTCGTTGCCATCTAGGGTGCTTCCATCTAATTACGATGCTCATCAGTAGGAAGTCTTTTGAGATTTTGCCTAATTTACATAATAGTATTCTATGAGACACCTTATCAAATGCCTTTTTCAAGTCTAAGTATATACAACCAGTCAATAGTCTTTTTCTAGTAATATTTCAGAAACTGTTTTTCAAGTACTTCAACCCGCTATTTCCTAGTTATCCTTTCTAAAAGTTTACATACTACACAAGTTAACGAAACTGATCAATAATCTAGAGGGTTTGCTTGGTTTCACTCTTATATAATGGTATTTTCCTTGTCTCATTGAATTTTGGAATATTAACAATGTAGGAGTGCATAGCTCCACGCCACGTTCCCTAAGAACCCAGTTAAAAATCTCAGCTGGTTCCTCTGCTTTAGACTTGTATAACTTTTAGAGTAGGTATTTTATTTCATTATTTTTGAGTGTGTTATTTTCGATATTCTGATTTACGTTTTTACGGTTACTTGCCATTCCAAAGTATGGGTCCTCAACAA
>NC_061819.1:31317637-31322637 GCF_019202785.1 Penaeus chinensis | reverse complement strand
TATGTAAGGGTGGCACAAGATATGTATATTGAGTGTAAGACAGCAGTGAGGAGTGCAGTGGGTACCACAGATGGGTTTAAGGTGGAAGTTGGATTACACCAGGGGTCAGCCCCGAGCCCGTTTTTGTTTGATGTTATCGTGGATAAGTTAACTGGTGGACTTAGGGAAGGAGCTCCGTGGTATATGATGTTTGTAGACGACATTGTGTTATGTAGCGAGGGTAGAGAAGTAGATAAAGATCTGGAAAGGTGGATACTTGCATTGGAGAGGTGTGGCATGAAAGTCAGCAGAAGGAAGGCCAAGTATCTCTGTGTAAATGAGAGGGAAGGAGATGGCAGAGTTAAGATGGAAGGGAAAGAGATCAAGAAAGTGAATTAATTTAATTATTTGGGTTCAACAGCAGACTGTGAAGGATCTAGCAATGCTGAAGTCATAGTCAAAGTTCAAAGGAAAATGAAGGCAGGGTGGAATGGGTGGAGAAAAGTGACGGGAGTTTTGCGCGACAGGAACATACCGATAGGTTGAAGGGGGAAATGTATAGGGCGTGTGTAACACCAGCAATGTTGTATGGCGTGGATACAATACCAGTAACAAAGTTACAAGAAGCAAAGATGGAGGTTGCAGAGATGCGAATGTTGAGATTCACTCTGGGTCTCACACGGAAAAACGGAATAAGGAATGAGACAGTGAGGGACATGGTTTAGGCACGTTGGCTGAAGAATGTTGCAGATGGCACCACCAGGGAAGAGACGTAAAGGCTTTTCTTTCTTTGTTGGATTTCTTGGCTATCAACAAGCGGCATGTGGCCAAGGTTATTAAGCCAATGGATCCTATTTATTCTATCAATCTATATATATAAGGTCATAAAGTTTTGTCTCCCTTAAAAAAATGATTACTTTACTTATTATTTTTCCATCATTAGTTAGAAGATTTGATGTTATAAAATCTTTGTTTTTGATTCTTAAGTAATTTATGAGTGGCTGTCTATGGATATTGTAGGTTGGGCATATAGTTAGGAGATGGGTTATTGTAAGGATGGTGGTACAGTGAGGGCATCGTGGAGGAAATCTTTTTTCTATATAGGGAGTGAGGTGGGTGATTCTTGTAGCGTTGACCCTAAGGCGGGCCAACACCACCTCCTCCATTCTTTCCTTCCTGTGGGCTGTGTCCCATAGTTCTATGGTTGGTTTTATTTTGTAGGTGAGTTGGAGGTTGGTCCACTCACTTTGCCACAGGAGATGTATTTTTGCTTTTATAAGAGACACAAAACACCTGAGATCTGTACGAACTATGGTAGTGTCCAGATCGCCAGTTGACCCGGCTAGTTTGTCAGCCTGTTCATTACCATGGATACCAGAATGACCTGGTACCTATATTAGTTTGATTGATTTGTTGGCACCGTGTAACTTACGAATGATATTACCCAGCAATTCATTTTTAGTGGTTTCTAATGATTTAATAGCTTTAAGTGAACTTAACGAATCGGAAAAAATGACTATTCTATCGTGGGTCGTCGATAGTGCAAAATCAATGGCTTTATCAATGGCAAAAAGTTCAGCAAGAAAGATCGATGTATGATTCGGCAGTCTAAACTTTGGTTCACATTCAGTCGACCATACACCAGCACCTACACACTCATCTGTCTTGGAGCCGTCGGTATATATATGAAAAAAAGGGAGATGTTTAATAAGGATCTCTCTGAACCTCTGGCGTACCTCACCTTCCGGCGCCATGGCCTTGGCTGACGGAAGCCAGGCTTCCAAGATAGCAAAATTGGGTGTTTCCCATGGCGCTATGTTTGACTTAACCAGGGTATCGATGGTAGAGAGATCTATACCGACTTTCTCGACGAGGTCGTGGAGTCTCGTGGCAAAGGGCCTAATGCCTCCATTGCCATTAGGGTGGCTCGGGTCTCAAGCCACCTTTGCGGCATAGGTCAGTGCTAACTGGCCGCGTCTGAGTCAGAGGGGAGGTACTCCTGACTCCACCTCAAGACGCTCGATCCGAGTGCATTTCAGGGCTCCAAGACACACACGCAAACAAGCATTCTGCACAGCATCCAAACCTTTCAAACTTGTTTTCGATGCCGAGCCATACACGATTGACCCATAATCTACTTTAGACCTAATCAGGGCTTTATATACCATTAGCAAATACTGTCTATCAGCTCCCCATTTATTACCAGAAATGCACTTAAATAAATTTAGTGCTCTTTGACATTTATTTTTTAACTGACCAATGTGGTCTTTCCAACTGAGTCTACTATCAAAAAGTAGCCCAAGAAATCTAGCAGAATCTTGAATAGGTATTGGGTGGTTGTCTAGAGTTAGCCTGATGTTCGGCTTCCTCCTACGTGAAAAAATTACCCCAATACTCTTTCTAGTGGAAAACTTGAAACCCCACTGGAGGCCCCAGTTATGAATCATTTCCAGTGCCAATTGGATGCGATTTGCTGAAAATTCTGCATTATTGCTGGAATGCCATAATGCACAATCATCAGCGTACAGTGAGTATTTAAGATTCCGAGGAGGAGCTGGTAGGATGTCATCTATCATACACAAAAATAATGTAGGTGACAAGACACTTCCTTGTGGGACCCTGTTTGCCTGGACAAAAATGTCCGAAAAAATGACATTGTCAGAAAACAATTTGACAGCAAACGTTCTGTCAGAAATGAAATTTTTAATAAAACAAGGCAAGTTTCCACGTAATCCAAAAGCATAAAGTTTTCTGAGTAGGCCATATCGCCATGTCATGTCGTAGGCTTTGGCTATATCTAAAAATACTGAAATCAAATAATTTTTTTTGGCAATTGCCTCTTGAACATGACTGTCCAGCTTTACTAGTTGATCAAGAGTTTGGCGTCCCTTTCGGAAGCCGCACTGCTCGTCAACTAGTAAATTACTGGAATTTAAAAAATGCAATAGCCTACTGTTAACAATTCGTTCCATGACCTTGCATAAGCAACTTGTCAACGCAATTGGGCGGTAGGGGATGGCAAATCTGGGATTACCCCCTCCTTTCAATATGGGAATGATGTGGGCGAAGTGCCATGAGTTTGGAAAAGTGTGGCTTTTCCATCATTGTACACTTCTAGCAACTTAATCATGTCATCATGATTAAGATGCTTTATCATCTCATATCGAATCTCATCGGGGCCTGGGGATGTTCCTCTACAGGCTTCTAGGGCTCGGACAAGCTCATTCATTGTAAGATCTTGGTTGTAATCAAAGTCATCTCCTGTGGCAAAGTGAATTGGTTGCAGCTCAGCCGCTTCCTTGATGGGCAGGAATGCGTGATGGTAGTTTGCTGAGCTGCTTGTATGAGAGAACTGCCTGGCGAGTGCATTAGCAATGTCTCTAGGGGAATCGATGTTATTTCCCTCTTCAATGATGTTTTTAATTTTGATGGATGTTTTTTTCTTATTGATTTTATTAATAGTGGACCAAACCTCTGATATTTTTGTATTGCTGTTGATTGTAGAGACAAAGCCTCGCCAGGAGTCTCTTTTTGCTTGTCTTATTACTCTACGAGCTCTAGCTCTTGCTTGTTTATAATTGCAAAAGTTCTCATTTGTGATGTTATCTTTGTAAAGCCTGTAGGCCTTATTGCGTCGGCACAGCGCCCTGCGGCAATCTGGTGTCCACCATGGAACTCTATGCTTAACGCTATCTGTCGAAGTTTTAGGAATGGATAGCAAAGCTGCTTCTATAATCGAATTCTGAATATTGTTTACTTTATCATCAATGGTTTCTCCTACAAGTTCGAGCTTGACGCTCCTTGTGAAGGCGACCCAGTCTGCTTTTTTTACGTTAAATTTAGGCGCTGAAGGCGTTCTCACTGTGTCGCATGAATATTTAATCAAAATAGGAAAATGATCGCTTCCCAACGAGTCGTCAATGGTGTGCCACAGGCACTTGGCTGCTACTGATGAAGAGACCAGTGATATATCTATAAAGCTCAAATTCCCGGTATTATCGTCCACCCGCGTGGGACTACCATCATTCAGAAGGACTAAATCAGACTCGTTAATCAGCTTAACTACTTGTTCACCTCTATCATCCATCCGTAGGGAACCCCATAACGTATGATGAGCATTAAAATCACCTAAAATTACTTTATTTTGTGGCAGACGTTCCTGAAGAGCGAAAAGCTCATCATAGATTATCACTTTAATCAGGCGGACAATAAACTGAACATATAGCCAGATACGTGCCATTAATTTTTACTTTGCATGCGACAAACTCCAAAGTAGAATCAATAATCACTTCTGTAAAAGGGAGGCTTTGGTGGATGTACATGGCGACTCCGCCTCCACCCCTACCCTCACGATCCTTCCGACATAAATGGTAGTTCTGAGCGATACGACCTCGTCAGAGACGAGGTTTGTCAAATGAGTTTCTTGGAGAACTATAATATCGGGAGCATAGGACGAGGCTAATAATTTAAGGTCATTTACTTTAGATCTAAGACTTTGACAGTTCCATTGTGTAATGGTTGACGCGATGATTACGTTTTATGGGGTTTGGAAGTCCCTTGTCCACCAGTTTTTATTTTCTTTTTATGGGAGGGAGGCGCCTCCTCTCCCTCGCTTCCCGGAGACCTCTCACGGGATGGTTTGGAGACAGAAGCCTCCATGTCCTGCACCTCCTGGCGAGGGAGACGACTGACAGATTGCGACCTGCTTCTCTCTCGAGAAACCGATCGCGAGCCAGACGAAGTCCTCACAGGAGTAGCCCGGACGGGGAGGTGCGCTCCGGGCTGTGATTCGGTATCATCCTCCTTATGATGTTTAGGCTGGGTTGATGCAGCCATTTGATCGACCAATTTTGTCAATTGATATACTTTAATGTTTAATTCTTTAACGGTTTGTTTAAGTTCAGCAATTTCCTTATCCTTGGCTGCAAGCTGCTGACTGACATCACTTGCACTAGGGGTGTTGCTAGTTACTGCTGCAGCATAGGAAGTATTGGGTTTATGTGTCAAACTTTCCACTTTCC
>NC_061819.1:31275137-31285137 GCF_019202785.1 Penaeus chinensis | reverse complement strand
ATAATTATGTACAATAATATTTTATTAGAATGAATAGATTATTGAAGGGTTACTCGCTTGACCATCGAACGTAAACACAAACATTCAGCAGGATTGGCATAATGGAGCTCTCATCCGAAATTACTTTCGCTTTTCTGGAGAAAATAAGGATGAATGAGATTCTGTGGAAGACCAGCTTGGAAAATTATAAAAGTAGGAACTTAAAAAGGTCGCTCATGGATAAAATTTGCAGCGAACTTCGCCTGGAATACCCATCTTCGGAGGAAAGCTCCATGGTGGTTTGTTTACTATCGGCGTCACCGCTGCGCGGGGACGATGGTTCTTTCTTGAGGACAAGTGTGACCACATCCCCGTCTACCGATAATAGCTGGTGTTCGTGTGTAGGGGGATATCTCCTCATACAAGTTACTAGTGTGACCTTGCCTTAAGATGAATTTCTGCCTTGCCCTGAGTTCCTGCGCTGTTTTGAGTGTTTCATGCTTGAAGGACTCCCACAGAGCTGCTGGGTCTGTCAGGTTTTCCAGTGAACCGATCAAAGACTGCCATGGCAAACCTCCAGGCACACTCCTTCCATCTCAATCTGTCCAAGTGGCCACTGGAGGGACTAAGAGTTTTGAAGTGGACCAGAAGGGTAGCCACAACCAGCCTATGGTCAATGCCCCAGAACTCGGCACTCCGGTAAACCCTGCAATTCTGAAGGATCCTCCAGTGAGTGCTGACAAGAATGTGGTCCAGCAATGCGGGGTGGAGTGCTGATACCAGGAGCTAGAAATCCTCAATCTCTGGGGCCTAGCAAAGTCCCAGAGATGGAGGCTGCTCTCGCTGCTGGGATCAGCTCCCGAGCCATGGGGACCGACAGATAACTTATAGCTAGTTCGATTACAGCTGGATACCGCATTAAAGCCGCCCAGAACAATCGAATATCTAGCTGGGGACAAGTGTCACAGATGTGACTTTGGCATAGAATGCCTCTTTCACATCAAGTTTGCAAACATCAGTAGGAGCTTACACAGCAATAATTGACACAAAGCCATATGCTCATCAACTGTTACCTCTACTACAGAGGGTTGAAGTCGGCCGAAGATGGCTACCGCTGCTATGTCTTCTCACATCCAAGAGGGCAGCCACCTCAACTTCCAACTGCTTCAGTTCCTTCGATAGCAGGCATAACCGCTCATTCTGCTGCCATCCTCGCTGATGCCCCACCATATAAAGTAGGGTAGCAGGCTGTGGGGCCCAACGTCTGCCTGTGGGGTTTCCATGGGCTTTGCCCTGCAGGCCTCACACTGGGTTGGCGGCTGCCAGAATGCAGGCAGGACAAGTAACTCCCATTCCCATCCAGCACCCCAGCAGTCGCCCTCCCAACAGGACCTACAGCCCGCCTCACTTGCTAAGAGGGTCAGTAACCCTCCCCCCAGCATTACCCTTTACAAAAGAAGTGGCCAGCAAGTTTTTTTTTATCTGGGAGGAGGAGAACTGGCAAGAACCTTCTCCCCCTTGCCACCCATTGACCCCGGGGGCTGAGGTGTAGCCTGGGACCACAAGGTACCTAGTTTCCTTGGATGGCCATGAGGAGACACCGCAGAAGTCTCAATGACAGAGGTTATGAACTGGCAGTGGGAGCTTATGCAGAGCTGCTCCCTATTATAGCACTAGGCTAGCCAGTGGTGGCAGCTGCAAGTGGGAAGGCATGCAAGCACTAAGTACTACCACACCATTGCTTCACATCACCCTGAGCATGAAGCACTCACCCATATATATGTGTATATATATATTCATATATAGTACGTAGATATCAGCAATCAGCTGGGGGGGAGGGGGGTGAAAGTGAACCATTTTAGGGGCATTTTAAAATTGTAGCCAGAGCTCTACAGGTGTAATTTGATTAACTAATAAGGGAATACTATCACATTGGCCTTTGAGAGGGCAAATGTACACACACACACACACACACACACATATATATATATATATATATGTATATATATATGCGGATGCAAAATTCCTGGTGTTAGCAGAGCAGCAATAAAGATCTACAGAAGTACAGAGAAGTACAAATTACACCTGTAGAGAAAGGGATACTTTGCTGTACTTACTGGAAGAGACATAAACACAGACTCTGGAAATTTGTTGTTAGTACCTTCGATTGTCTGTTTCCATTGTTCTCATAGTGGTTTGTGGGAAGTGAGGATGCATGACAGTTTTTTTCCCGGATCTAGTATGGCTGGCAGTGTAACCATTGCCCAATCATCATCTAGAACGAGTAGTGACGTTATAACCTACCTGGCCAGACCATGAGATCTATTCCACAACGTTAAGGGGACCTGTGTCGTACATGTTTTCATATGCATAATATTTCATGAATACACAGTATTTACAAAGGCTGCTTTTTCCTTTCTCTTCTGATAATGTTACGATTTATCTCAATTTCATTTTTATTCTACTGATTACAAGTGGCCAAAATGCCAATATTTTTGACAATGACGGGGAAAGAGTCGATATGGTCGGACAGGGCAGAACACTCCACCAACATAAACTTCATGGGAGAGGTTATGCCTACGGAAGCTATAATCTTGGCGATATTGTTGTTGGTCTTTCGCTGGCCTCTGGGCGGAATAATGTAGTACTGTACTGCCACTACATCATAGTCGATGAGGCAGGCGAGCAAGTCGTTTTCAGTCTGATCAGTTCTTTCCGTAGACAGGACAACCAGTCGGGGAGACGGAAACAGTTCTGGTACAAGCAAGTATTAAGGGAGGAATGAGGTTGGGCAGGAATAGATTTGTCAGCGAGGTCAGTCAAGGTAACTGTGACGAAGTCTGTAGAGAAGGGTAAGGAGGAATCACAAAAAATCTATCCCACTTGGCTGGGCCAAAAAAAAGTACGCGACAGGTATACAGAGGTGGAAACAGTAGAAAGACGAGGGCGGGAGGAAGATGGGAAGGACAGTAAGGAAGAAGAGTAGTAATAAGGGGGAGGGGTATATAATGAGGAATACTGTGCAGTAGATGGAGTTGAGGATATTAGGAGAGATAAGAGGGTATTTTCTGAACGTTGAGTAATGACCTGGGTGGATGATTCGGAATGGACTGAGTTGACAGCAAACATCGAGGAAGGGGTATTAGTATCAATGGTCGGAGCTGCGGTCAAATGAGAGGCAGGGATCGGCAACCCAGTGAAATCAAATTTAGATAGGATAGATGATGAAGGGACAAGCCCTTAAAAAAAATCTTCATTGCTGGCCACGGCGGGCCTGAAATAAATGGGGAAAAGGAACGGTCTACCCCTCAGGGTTCCCATAAGGGGTAATGGCCCATGGCTCCTGGAATCAGCCATTATCCATTCAGCACGGCTCTCATATCTTAGGAAGTGGGCAGAAGAGGGGAATGAAGAAAAGAAGGAAACGGAAAGGGAGAGAAGAAAAGACCATGCAAAAATAGGTGAGGAGAGGACTGAGGTCCAAGGTAGGGGATCACCCCTCCCTTGGACCACAGTCTCCTCCTAAGCCTCACCCCACGACAACAAAGAGCAAGGAATGAGAAGATGTTTTATGTGTAACTGCTACATTGAAAATTACCAAAAAAAGGATGTATTCATCTTCCTACATAGCTGTGAAGACCGTACCTTGAACAATCTATACCACAGACCAGATGCACTCTCAATGAAATTTACTGCTCAAAAATAATGGAGCATGAATCCTCTCTCCTTTTCACTCGTTTTCATTACTATTAGCATTACTTTCTTATGAATGATGTATGTTATCATGAGGCCCTGATATATGTAAAAATATTACGCAGTAACTTAAAATTTAGGAAAACAAGAAACAACAGGCAAAACAACTTGTCATAAAGACGGGGTAATGCATAATGCATAATTAAATTACTTATATTATGCAAGAAATACGTCGCAATATTTCTTGGTTTGTCATTTGTCAGTGTTATCACGTGCATCATCTTGGCAGTTCTTTTCGCCTCTTTTGCTGAAAGGCGAGGAAAAGGGGGCCGCTAAAGCACACCACTTGGTACTTTAAACGTACCGCTTTAAAAAACCGCCTAGTCCCAAAAGTTTTAAGACTGCCGCCCCCTGCACTCCGGCTTGGAGTCCCCGATAATGTAGAAATATTACCAGCAACGAAAATTTAGGAAAACAAGAAACAACTGTCATAAAGACGGGAAATGCAAAAAGCATAATTAAATTGCTTATATTAGTACAAGAAAAACGTCTCAATATTTCTTTGTTTGTCATTAGTCAGTGTTATCACGTCATCATCTTGGCAGTTCTTTTCGCCTCTTATGCTGAAAGGCGAGGGAAAAAGGGGGGCCGCTAAAGCACAGCCACTGGTACTTTATCGTACCGGCTATAAATAACCGCCTAGTCCCAAAAGTTTTAAGACTGCCGCCTCTGCACTCCGGCTTGGAGTCCTGATATATGTAGAAATATTACGCAGTAACTTAAAATTTAGGAAAACAAGAAACAACTTGTCATAAAGACGGGGTAATGCATAATGCATAATTAAATTGCTTATATTAGTACAAGAAATACGTCTCAATATTTCTTTGTTTGTCATTAGTCAGTGTTATCACGTGCATCATCTTGGCAGTTCTTTTCGCCTCTTATGCTGAAAGGCGAGGAAAGGGGGTCCGCTTATGCACAGCCACTTGGTACTTTATCGTACCGGCTATAAATAACCGCCTAGTCCCAAAAGTTTTAAGACTGCCGCCTCTGCACTCCGGCTTGGAGTCCTGATATATGTAGAAATATTACGCAGCAACGTAAAATTTAGGAAAACAAGAAACAACTTGTCATAAAGACGGGGTAATGCATAATGCATAATTAAATTGCTTATATTAGTACAAGAAATACGTCTCAATATTTCTTTGTTTGTCATTAGTCAGTGTTATCACGTGCATCATCTTGGCAGTTCTTTTCGCCTCTTATGCTGAAAGGCGAGGAAAGGGGGTCCGCTTATGCACAGCCACTTGGTACTTTATCGTACCGGCTATAAATAACCGCCTAGTCCCAAAAGTTTTAAGACTGCCGCCTCTGCACTCCGACTTGGAGTGCCCCCCCCCCCCCCCTCATCAGAACGGCGAGACGCAGCTGACTCAAGAGTGACGTCACAACCCACCTTGGCTCCGGGAGGTAAACAAACATCCCTCGTCGCTCGCGCAGTGCCTGGTTGTACGACGGAAAAAGAGTACTACCTTTCATTTTGTGCTTAATTGAGTTGTTTCTCCCACTGTCAGTGCTTAATTTGTTTAGTAAGTATCGATGATGGTCTACTGATACTAAATTCGTCGCGTCTTGAAATATGGACCTATTCCATCTTGAAATTTAACGCAGTTGAAAAGAAGTATGGCAACTTGTTGACCCCTGATTGACGGTACAGGTTAAGTTTTGACTAGCCATCTTTAAAACGCAAAACAAATGTATAAGCATGTGATAGAGCGATTAAATCTAAGAAATTTATCTTCTATGAACTTCTGGCGCAACCACTTTTAGGTTGCATGTATTAAGGTTACTCTTTTATTAAAACCACATTTGAGGAATTTTCACACAGTTGGGCACAGTCCACATCTTGTATACTAAAAATAAAGGAAGATATGTATAAGCATAGATAGATTATGCTCAAAACATTAGAATTTTAAAAAGTTTAATTTATATTTCATGTAAAGACATTTATATAGACTAGGTAGTTCTTTATTGTATGGATGCACTCACCAGAGACTTACTACCGAACTTCAAGTCACAAACTTTATTAAACAATCTAAATTGCTGTGACTGGATGTGCCCAAGGGGAGGGTTGATGGTAGGTTCTGCTCCCTCACACCCCAGGAGACATTGTCTTCACCTCGGTGTGCATTGCAAACTAGAGCTGAAACTCAGGAGGGCAGAGTGGAATTAGGCTGAGAGCGGTGCTTTTTGCTATCCTTTCCTGATACTTTCCCTTTATTTCTGGCTTTACCATTCATGTCTGCAGATTATTTCTAGTACTGACAACTGCATCTTTTGGTCTTCGATAAGAATATCTTCAATTTTTCTTAGCTTAGTTTATACATACTATAAAGATTAACCAACTATTTATTTATCTAATTACATGAAAAATATCTGAACACAGTTTGTCTTGTAGTTTATGTATATTTTTTGGCCCAGTGGGAAAATCATTTGTTAGTAGGTCAAGAGATATAATAGTTATTGTCTCCTTGGTAAATTTGGACTTATGGATCTGCCTGGCTGTAAGTAAAGTTAATGAAACAAAATTTCATTGGGCATTACATGTTGACCATAGCAGGGCAAGAACCTGTTTTGATTCTCCAATCAACACCTTTTTTTACCCTGTTAAGGTCAGCTGGTCCCCAGAAACATGTTGCCGCTATATCAGAGCAGCACATTTTAACCTTCTTTAGTTTTATCATGGAAAGGTCAATATCATGTTGCTGAATAATTTCATGTATATTTTTCTTTTTCTTTGCTTTATTAATTTCTGTATTCTCACTTAAGGCTGTTATTTAGACATATTTAGGTATTTTATAGGGAATGGAGGACAATAGAACATATCTGCCACCTGAATGGAACAATGAGGAAAGGATGAGAGTGCTGCTGGGCCCCATGCCCCAGACACAGGATATTGTTGCGCGAAATGCTCGTCTCACATTTTGGTCTGCTGCTATACATCTGTGGTGCAAAAGGACAAACAAGCTCGTCTTTACACTTCAGGTTAGTTAATTTTTTTAAGTATTTCTGTTCGATTAATTGTGCTGTGCTTATTAAATTACATACACACACACTCATACATACGTACGTACGTACGTTAATACATACATACATACATACATACATACATACATACATACATACATACATACATACATACATACATACATACATACATACATACATACATACATGCTCGTTTCACTCTGCTAGTTGTGTGAGTTTAATGGCACTTTGGGAAAGTCTCGGGGCGTTTCTCACCTTCTTGCATACAGATCTGTATGTATATATGTATATATATATATTATATATGTATCTATATCTCTCTGTATATATACATATTAGATCTATCTCTCTCTCTCTCTCTATATATATATATATATATATATATATACGAATTATAGATATGCATATATATATATCTATATCTCTGTATATATATATATATATATATATATATATATATATATATATATATATTGTATCTATATCTATATATATATATATATATATATATATATATATATATATATATATACGAATTATATATATATATATGTATCTGTATGTATATGTATATATATATAGAATTTTTTATATATGTGTATGTATATGTATATATTTGTGTATATATATGTATGTATATGCAAATATATGTATGTGTATAAATTTATAGTCATATATGTAGGTGTATATAGATATCATCATCATTTGGGAACTAATGCCCTTTGCTTTTACTTATGAGGGTCCATCACTGTGAGCCACCAAGCAGGGGCCCAGC
Organism: Penaeus chinensis; assembly: GCF_019202785.1. NCBI lineage: Eukaryota > Metazoa > Arthropoda > Malacostraca > Decapoda > Penaeidae > Penaeus > Penaeus chinensis. Next base: position 31,277,642 of record NC_061819.1, on the reverse strand, counting down.
ACATCTCTAGATCCTCACAACAGGTCTGATCAATCTGCGAAAAAGCTATGACTTCCTAGGTCGTCCCACAGGCCTCCTCCACCCAGGGTTGTCTCGAAGAGAGACAACCTGGTAAGCAGGGTCATCCTGTGGGAATCGAACCAAGTGGCCGTATAGCCTGAGTTGGTGATTGCAGATTGTGCAAGTAATAGGTCCTGTACTGGTATTATGGTGCAACCGTTGGTTGGACACATGGTCTCGCTAACTGTACCCCATGATCTGGCACAAGGATCTGTTACAAAAGGCATCAAGATTCCAAAGCACAAGATAGCGTCAAGGTTTCACTACCACATAGTAAAACTGGTAATATTAGAGCCTTGAAGACATGTAGCTTGGTCCTTCTGCACAGGTACTGGCATCTTCAAATACTCTTGTCCAGAGATTGCATGACCCCTGCTGCCCAGCCAATCTGTCTACTGACTTCCTGGTCTGACAGCCTGGAGTCATGAACTGCACTACAGAGGTATATAAAGCTCTCTGTGATCTTGATGTGTTCACCGCAAGCACGTACCGACTGCACATGGTCTCCTAGTAGGCTCCCAAAATCCTGGATCTTGGTCTTAGTCCAGGAGACCTCTAGCCCCAGGGGCTTCGCTTCATTGCTAAATGTATCAAGAGCCGCCACTAGAGATTTAGATAGAATAGCAACATCAGCAAAGTCTAAGGTCTGTAACCTTGATATTGCCCAGAGTTGCTCTACAATGACTTTGGACTGTAGCTCTACCCAGTATCCAGTTCATGCAAGTGTTGAAAAGTATTGGTGCAAGAACACAGCTTTGCCTCATACCTGAGAGGCCCCCCAACCACACTTTACAGCACTTTCAGTGCCGGTATACAGGTTTGCTATTAATCCTTGTTAGAATTCCTCTTAGTCTCAGGATCTCCCAGAGTGATTAGCGATGTACGGTATCAAACGCCTTCTTGAGGTTGATGTAAGCAGCAAGCAGCCCACGTCCGAACTCACGACGGTGCTCTACAATGATTTGAAGCGCCAGGCTACGGTCTATTGTGGACTTACCAAGAGTGAATCCAGATTGCTCCGGCCTCTGGTGCCTTAGCAAGTGTTCTCTGATACGTCTCATTATGATGTGCGTGAGTATCTTTCCTGATATACTGAGTTGTGTAATGCCTCGGTGACTACTGCAGTCCCACTGATCCCCTTTCCCCTTCCAAAGAGGAATGACCACACCCCTCAGCAGGTCAGGGGGAATGTATGGCAGACAGGATAGCATGCAAGACCCTTGTCATAGGTTTTCCACCAGCCTTTAACAGTTCAGCTAGGATTCCGTAAACATCTGCTGCTTTACCACTCGTCAGCTTGGAGATCACCCTCCTGACTTCAGTCAGGGAGGGTGGATCCTTGCTGATGGGTGGGTCTGGCAGAGGAATCTCAACATTACGTGCGTACAAGTTAACTGTTGGTGAATCAACTTGTTTACAACTGCTCAAAATACTCAGCCCAATGCACCTGCACCCCATCAGGATCTGAGATTATCTGGCCACTTACTGAGCATACAGCAGTCATCTGTGAGGAGGATTTGGAGTTCAGCTTTCTCAGGGCTTGGTAGGCAGGACGAAGGTCATTTACTAGGAAATGGCTTTCGACCTGCAAGATTCCTGATAAACTGTTCTTTATCCCTTCTCAATAGTGACCTAGTCCTGTGCACCAGAGAACGGTGCAAGTTGCGATCCTCACAACAATCGAGCCGCACGACAAGCATCTGTGGTTTCCAGTGTTTCCTATGAGATGAAATTCTGTCTTGCTCTTTGGCATTCACCAATCAATTCTTGGGCTGCGCAAGCGTTTCATGTTTGATGGTGTCCCACAGAAGAACAGGGTCCATCAGTCACTTGAGTGCTGTGAAACGACCAGAGATAGCCTTGGTAAACCCCAGGCACACTCATCCTCCCTCAATCTGTCCACATGAAGCACATTGGAGCAATGGGGGGTTCTAAAGTGGCCCCAGAGAGTAGCCACAACTAATCTATGATCAGTTTCACAGAACTCGAGTACTAACGAGGATGTGGTCGATCTCCTACCTGTATCGCTGTATCAAGTCCAACGATGCGGGTCAGAACGCTGATACCAGTCAGATATCCTCAATTTCTGGGACCTGGCAGTCATAGAAAAGGAGGCTATTCTCCCTGCCAGCATCAGCTCCTGAGTCATGAGGACCGACAGACATCTTGCAGCCAAATACTGCATTGAAGTCACCCAGAACAGTATGAATATCTCGTCGAGGACAGCAGTCTGTCACAGATGCAAGTTTGGCGTAAAACATCTCTATCACCTCAAGTTTATACACGTATGTAGGCGCATACACAGCAATAAGAGACATGGAAACTAGACATGAAGCCAAATGAAAGCTTCAGTCTCAATACCATAATACACTCATTGACTGGAGTGACTTCTACTACCGAGGGTTGAAGTCTGCTGGAGATGGCTGTGGCTACTCCCTGGATATG
>NC_061819.1:31265860-31268360 GCF_019202785.1 Penaeus chinensis | reverse complement strand
AGATACAATTTCTGGAGTATAAAATCGAAATCGCACTGTGCATAATTTGCGTACACATTTCTAAAATAGCACCCTCATTCATTGCCACACCAAATATGAAGCTTCTCTAGGGAACTAAGAGGCAAATTTGATATTATTGCAGACTTTTTCTGAGTTAATCTCAGGTTGTCGCGCTTGTAAAGGTCAAGTTCATTATCAGTTGAAAAAATTCAGATAAGACTACATACATGATATCAGTAATTATCTTTTAAGAATACTACAGTGAACTGTAAGGCCAGTTATTCTGTTTTTCTACATATATTTTGTATCATATATAATTTTACTGCTAATTACAGAGTGAAGTGGTACACTTTCTCTCCAATTTGACTAGGCTGTTTCTGCCGCAAGCTACCTTCCCAACAAAATTATCCAAACCCTTTCTAATGTACACAACGCAGCTGATTTGATTTTTCATGTACTGTAAACACCTAAAATTCTGGCCAAAATAATGCTTAAGTAAAGGAACTGTTTTCACTAAATGAAGTCTTACATTTAACCGGTTCCTTTAGATTCTTTATTCAGTGAAATTCACCGTTCTAATAGTCTTTATCCTTTATAGTAACAGGCAGAATATGAATGTAGATAAACATATTTCAATAAATAATGCAAATTTCTGCTAAAGTTCCCTAAAGAGGTGGTAAAGTTGCCTTTGACAAATAGCTTGTTCAAAACTAATCAGACAGTATCGACAACCGATACGTGTATATAAAAATATGTACATAAAATAATGATTCTTCATTGAAATTATTTGCCCCTTTTTACCCTTTCAGGTGTGAAAATCTTTTTGAGCATTTTCATTGCCTGTTTGAAGTACCTGCGACACGTGTCACATTATATAGCCCATTTTCTATGATACTGCTCATGACCACTTCACTACAGTTACACCCCCACTGTCCTCTCATTCAAAGTAGGATGCAAAACTGTCGTGCTACACTTTCCTATGACTCCGCCCCCATAAATAGGGGCAGAGTCATATATAAACGTCCAATCACTGGAACCACCTTGAAAAGGTGTGGGACCTGAGCTCCCTTTTTGAAGCTAATCAGCCTTTGGGTGGCTGTTTTACTGGAGAGGGATGAACAAATGTTTCCAAACAATGATGCCTATCTTGTAGGTGAAAGGGCATCCCCTTTGGTCTCTCCCCAGGGGTTCACACCAACCCATGTATTTGCCATGTGTGGCAGCCTTGTGCGCTGAGGAGACGGGAGTCCTGGAGGTTGAGCGATGCCGTGCCTGAGTATGCCCTGCGGCTAGCAACACACCTCTTTGGTCACTTATTCCAGCAAGGCGGGTGGCCTGATCATGGACAGGTCAATTGGCTGGTCTCCTTCGGGAGGTTAGGGTCAAGCAGTCATGGTGCCGTTGGCACTCACACTGGTCCGTGAGTGCCGATACAATGGCTGTTGGTTGCGTATATCCTCTCACCACCCCTGTAGCTGTTAGACATGGTTCTAACATACAGCTTCCCCTTGTTGGACTCTGTTGGAGCATGAGAGGATGAAACAGCTGCTGAATTTTATGGCAAACAAACCTAAAAAAAAAAAAAAACAGAAAAAGATAAGTGATGACGAACCATTCAAGACCCAGATCACAGCAGTCACGTTGAAGCCATACTTGGCTTCTAGTGGGAAGAAAACAACAGCACAGGATGTGTCACACCTGCTGCTAAAATGGAGAAGACAGGGAACCCATCAACCACAAACATGCCTTTCCATGAAATAGTCCAGCAGATGGACTATTCCCCTCAGACGTCTTCCCTGATCGAGATGGGAGTACAAGCTGAACTAGCCAAAACAGCTGCTACTCATAGGACCAAAGCCCAAAACCCTAGCCGAAAGGGCCGTCTGAAACAACCAAAGCCGGTGACAGACTCTGATCCCCCTAGGCGTTTTCCCACAGTTTAAGGTTCCTTCTAAACCTGAAGGCTTCGACAATGCCTACCAACTGGTTAGAGCATTGGAGATTCAGAGAAAAATCCAGTTGTCAATCTGAGTTGCTAGAGACCAGGGCATGATTATTGCGCATAAAGACCAAACTACCCTGGATTTCCTGCAGGAAACGAAGGAGCTTAAAGACGGGAGGAAAATGTGTCTCTCACCCTATAATTCCGACGGTAGGAGAATCAAGATGGTGCTACTTGGCTTCTCAGTTTCGTATGATGTGGATCTGATCACAGCACACCCACAGGTTGTGGGGGCTTCCCGAATGTCGAAAGGGATGACCCCAACCAGGCAAGTCCTGGTGACCCTGAAAGTAGTCCCAACCACTACCCTTGATCTGGGTAAATGGGGCACCTTAAATCTAAGAACCTATGTGCCTGAGCCACTTCGGTGCTTCAAGTGCCTAAAATATGGTTACCACCAGGCTGGCTGCTAAGGCCAGGCCCAAATGTGGTGCCTGTAGCAAGACACACAACACTGTGGTGTGCCTCAATGCATACAAGGGCACAGCAGCCAAATAT
>NC_061819.1:31248360-31255860 GCF_019202785.1 Penaeus chinensis | reverse complement strand
TCTTATCGTCATCTTAGGAAGACACATAGAAACACATGCTAGGTTGTAAGTGTTGTTGGATATTTGCTCGTGAATGTACAGACACATCTTAAATATTATGGTACTGAAGGGTGGAGTTTACAAATATAGTCCTACTTAAATTTTAGGCCAAATTGGGAAGAACAAAATTTGCTTACTGTTAATTTTGCAGTCTGGAGGCTCTATAAAATGTTATTGTATATAAAAAAAGTAAAGATCCCCAACAACAACGACCTTGGCACTCATCTTCGTCTAACGTACGCATTTACTCTAAATTAGGGGTTCTCAAACTTATTTAACAGGACGACCCCCAATGGAGTTTGACATTTTCTATCGTCCCCTTAACTTTTAATCCAAGTTGAAATAAAATCATGATAACAAAATCAATATGAGTAGTAGAAGCTGAAATACAGTAAGATGAAAAGGAAACATCAGCCATTATGTCTACTACACAATTTTCAACTCAAAGTCACAATAATCAACTCACGGACAACATGAGAGCTGAGAGTGTACTGAATTACTGGCTCTCCAATAAATGAGACAGACGGGATAGGGGATATCTTCACTCGCGCAGTCTGGGCCGTAGGCAGGAATACCTCATTTACGGACAGTAAAGCTGCGAGAGGCGATGGGGGTGGGGGGGTGGGGGGGGGGGGCTTGGTTGAAGGTAGGTTACCAGTGTTTTTGAAATTTCTGAAGATTCTAGCGGTTGTCTGATATTCTTCAGATTTTCATAAATTATTATCGATAATTTAAAATTGGAGGCTAGAATGGTCCCTTCGACTCCCAGTAAATATTCACCGAGCCCCTGGCTATTCATCGACCCCTTGGATGGTCCCACCGACCCCTGGGGTCGATATCGACCACAGAGAACCCCTGCTCTAAGCCAAATATGCTTTTGCTTATTCATAGTTTTGTTGTAATTGCCTGAACCTATTTAGTGAGATTGGATGTAATTCTAGATAATTTTGAGAAAAATAGTTCTAGTCTTGTTATCCGGTGTATCCGCATTCCTGATATCGTTAATTCTGTACTTAAAAAATGCAAAAGTAACGAAATTATCTACAAATTTGTTTTTTTGATCAAGGACACTGAAACTTTACGAAAACACATCAACTCATTTTAGTGGCTGAAATCAATAAAGCTGTACTTAATCACACCATTAATGCCTGAAACTAATAACGTAAAAATTGTTCAGTGTAAGCATATGAAGTGAATTCTACAGTCTGGTTTATATCTCCTCTGGCAAATATTGATGTTAACTCTGACATTAGAGGTATATTCTTACCATGAGGATTCTAGCCTAAATTCATTGATAACGTAGCACTTGGAGAACATGGGATGATACCAGGTGTTTGTCATTTAATGGATTGTGGAATACTCACCCTAGTCTGAGCACACGTGGTGTGCTTGTTGGTATAATAAGGCAGTTTCAAAGGTCAACTCTAGATCATCAAGCTTTAACATCCTCTTTTTTATGAAACACCAAATAAAACTACTGGTGGGCCTAAGTATCTACAAAACTCTTGGAAAAGAAACTAAGGCATTATATGATTCACGTTTCATTTGTGGCTTATTCAGGCAGATATCATAGGATGCTAAGATTTTGAGTCTTAAGCGGCTACCCTGTAAATCATAAATTAAACTATGTAAAAAACGATTTTGATCATCATGTACTTCCCATTTCCTTTCTTATTTACCCTAACAAAATTCACGACCTATTTCCAGTAATCGAGTTTTGTGATTTTTTTTTTTCAAGACCAAAATGCTGCAACTACGGTGCATGCATAGGGCGACCTTCTTTTTCTGAAATTTCAATGATGCTTGTATTATCGTGAAACTAATGTTATCACTGGTGGTTTTCATATTAGCACACATCATTAATCCATAACACAAGTCCCAAAATGTTAGCATGGTTTGATAGCACCTTTGAGTAATGGTTCTCAAGACTTCGCATATATCTTTTAGAGATTGCTATAAAACCTCAAAACTGTAACATATACACAGCTTTCACTTAGTGAACTGAGTGCTTTGCTATCTGCAACAATAATAAAAAAGGCCAATGACATACTATTTATCTAGCCAGTGTATTTGGACGGCAGTCTAAGCTATTCCATGTGTTCTTATATTCTTCTTGAATTTGATTCTCGATACAAAACCTCAGGCAAACGTTAACTTCTAATATATACTGTACACAATTATTTTCGAAATCACCCTAAAATCAATCCATTCCTAAAGGGCTGATTCAGAATACCCAAATTATATCACAACACCTGGAACATTTTGGCCTTAAATACATCACAGAAAATGATGCCGATCACAATACGTTTCTACATTAGGTGTACCTAGCATTGCAATGTATATAGGGCTATCTAACTTAGCAGTGTATCTGTATTATTTATATCTAATCTTGTATTATATCATGAAGAGTACTTGAATCTGTTACCATCAATATATAAATATGTATATATATAAATATATATATATATATATATATATAAATATATACATATATAAATATATATATATATATATATATATATATATATATAAATATATATATAAATATATATATATATAAATATATATATAAATATATTTATATATATATATATATATATTTCCAATATACTATTTATAATTAGATATGAAGATTCCAGTGCTGAAATCCAATCCCTTCCGACCTAAGAGTCCTCATATTGTGACAGTTAGTTTGCAGCTTTTAAAATACCTTTCTAAGGGATCGAGTTAAAACAATTCCTAACACCAATTTAAAAAATCAAGAGAAGAAGCACAGCCTGAAGACTAAGTTTGATAAATGTGAAATCTGAGGTAACTTTTTGATTCTACAACAATGTAAATACCTGTTCCCCTTATACTTATAATGTTCCATAATTATTCGCAAACTCTTCAATGCATATTAGATATAAAGACACTGGCTGTCGGCTTTTCATTTTTTCTAACTTATCATAGCATTAGACAAATAATCAGGCTTAACATTTTAACAACAAACAAAAAGTAATGAACACACTATATGTCAATGTCATGCACACTCGACCAAAAGCCTTTTTCTCATACCTTGAGTTCTGCAAACAAAAATTATATACATTAATGAAATAACATGAATGATGATGCTATAGTTAATATGAACATTTTCAGTAACCGTGAACTAATGACACAGTACTAGTGCGAAAATCTACTGGTGTGAACAGTTATCTAAACTATACAATATAAATGCTTCATTATATATTCAAAAAGGTCTCTCTAACATTCAAGTTTTATGATGCATATACAAGGCCACCTATAATTTTAGTCTTGAAGTTGGGCCCTAAGTTGGAGAACTACTGGATGTTTTAGTAGGGCTATAGAGACCTAATTTTATTGCAACTTCCTTTGGCTGCCGGGGAACATTCCTTGTTGGGAATGGATTAAATGTGATAGGTCTCATTGGACCTTCAAGTGAAACACTGGAAGATCGTGAGATTTTGGTAGTTTTGGAAGATGATTTGATAGTACTAGTACTCTTTGCTGTAGGTTCCGAATCAGAACCTTGACTGCTCATTTTCCGGTCAAGTGAAGACACTTGACTGGAAGGCATTTCCTTGGAAGGTGAAGACTTGATTTCTTTTGCTAGACTTAGTGCTTCGCTTAGATCACTGCTACTTGACTTTGCCAGGGATAGTTCATGTGGCTCAGTACTGCTACTAGAGGATTTCGTGTAACTCTCGAGCTCTCTGTTGGAGTTGCTTTTCACAGAATGTACTTCATGTTCATGCTCCTCTATGGGTGTATTGGCTGGTGTATCTGTCTCTTTGATGCTATATATCAGTGCTCCTGCGTCTTCAACTGACTTTTGCTTCATAATTCTCTCTATGATTTCTGTATTTTCTTTTACTAACTCTTGCAATTCTACCTCACTGTTTCTTCGTTTTTGCAAACCTTTCCTCTTGCCTTCTTTACTATGACTAGATTTTGTACTCTGCTGTATTAAAAAGCAGAAAATATCAGGATCAAGTGTAATATCAGCATCTAAACTCAGGGATTTGACACCCCTCCAAAGCCTCTGGCGAATAGCCTCTGAGCTTAAATCCTTTTCACTAAAGAAATCAGTTTCCATCTCTGGCCCACTGCTTTCAAACACAGCATCGTCTTCACCAGTTTCCTCGAAAGATAAAACATTTTCCTCAGAATCAATTCTACACGGAAATGCCGAAATCCTTCCCTCCAGTGATGTAGTCAATGACGATTCTCCTCGCTGTCGCCTGAAAGGAGGTTGACTTGCTTCTTGCACGTCTCCTAAACAACTAATGCTCTCATCATCTGTAACCATCTGGGAGGATGCCAGCTCATCCGTAGACTCTCCTAGCTTTGTTATCTCTAATGAGTATGGCTTCACATCACAAGATGTCTTTGAAATTGGTAGTGTCCCCTTTTGAGACTTTTTGGTGGCCCCTAATTCTGTTTCTTGGGATAACTTATCTATTGCAAATTCCACTATATCACTTGATCTTTCTACAAATAGTGAACAGACTTCAGGTGTACTATATTGGATTTTTCCAAGCTGTGCATCAATTTCATCTTTCATAAATAACAAGGCACTTTCCTCATTTCCCTTTCCAGCTGTCCTTTGTATTCCTTCTTTGTAAGAAGGCAGCTTATCTGAATTTATATGATATTCTGTTCCAGGAGGTAGATTTTTGTCTTTTGAAATAGGCTCTGTAGGTAACCAATGTATTTCTTCTCTGACCTTTTCTTGTGTTATGTTTCCATTATTCTCTATAAGCAACAATTTTGAGTCGTCGAAGAATTTTTTCAAATCTTGATCTGCTTTGTCATCTGTCCCTACCGTTGATTGTTTGGATGTTTGGCTATTTTCTGCGGGCACTGGCTCACTTTCTTTCTTACATAACTCTGAATGGGATGTTTCTCCTTGCATTTCTACGATTAAGATTTTTGCTTCATCTTGAGATTCATCTAATAAAGGCAAATTTGTTTCAAAAAAATTATCAGTGTGAGATAAATTCTCTTGCTTTGATATCCCACCTGGTTCTTCATTAAGTGATACCACTTTTTCACATTCGTACTTAGCAGTCCATGTAGCAAGTGTTTCTGGTGGAAGCAAAGCTGAAATCCTCTCTTCCAATGATATCTTAGAAGGGGCAACTGTCTCTGCTGCTGAAAGCCTGGCTGTGACATCTGTTTTGTACATATTCATCTCTGCTTGACTGTGTGTGTGCACAAATTCTCTGTCCTCTCTGGTTACTTCTGTAAGTATTTTACTCTCAAGTGGTATTATCACAGAAGAAATACTGTTATCAAGAGGACCTACATCAGATTCTCTGGAGCTGTTTGCTTGAGAAGAATTATATAAATCTTTAATCTCAGAGGAACTAGATTTTTGTTCTAATTCCTGATTACCAGCAGATTTAGAAACATCATCCATAGATCCAACAGATAACAAAGAACTTTTGATTTGTGAATGTAATAGTAATGACTTACTGTTACTTGTATGTTTGGTTGTCTTGAACTCTTCGGCATGAGTCTCTGAGACTCGTATTTCTGTTTTAGATACCAAATGGGTAACCAAAGGTACAACTGGCAAAGAGTTTTCACTGCTACAAATTGGACTTGTTGATTGTATTACGTCTACCCCTGAAATTGCAGCTTTTGATTGGTCAAGTTCAGTCCTCAAACATATTTCAGTGCCTTCTAGTTGAATATCAAGTGATTCATTGTTTGCACTTGATACTTTAGGCTGGGTGATATCTGAAAGTTCAGGAACAGTGGGATACTGACTTTCAATCTCTAAGCTTGATGATGACTGCAGGTAGCATGCATCATGGGAAGTATCTGTCTTAAAGCTATCAGTAGTCAGTGCACCTGGTTCCTTCTCAGCATCATCTGTCAACATGGAGGAGAGTTTTGACCTTGATATATTTTCTCTGAATGTAAGAACTTTTGACGACACATCAATGTCATTTTCCTCTGAAACCTCATGCATATCTTTATTCCCTATGGTGTAAGGGTCTTTAATACCGTGTTTAACACTTATATCTGAAAGTGTCACGTCCTTCGTTTCGGTACCGTCTTGTATATTAATACCGATATTAAAATGTTTTGTTGTCTCACATGGATGTCTTTCCATATCTGAGCTTGCACTGATCTCAGTGCTTCTTTGGCTAAACCCCGGAGTCTCTACAAAAGGAGTATCTTGGAGAATGGGAGAGTCGCTTATATGTTTGTTTCTCATGTTTGGATTCCTAGACTTTTGTACTTTTTCTCCAGGCAATTTTTTTGCATCTGAATCTGAGTTGAATTCAAATTCAACGTCTGGACACATATTAGAAAGTGATTTTTCTCCTGTCTCCTCTAGGGGATGAAATACAAATGTTGAAAATCCCGAAACCCCAGTATGGATTTCAAAAACATTTTTCTTTTCATCCTCAACTGTAATTTTAGGGGATTTGGGCGGGATGAGTGGCGAACTCATTCTAGATTCTGGGGGTGTAGAAGGCAGCTCTGTCTGTGACCAATTTATGCAAGCTTTAGTTTCTTGCGTGATATTTGGAGATATACTAGGAGTGTTTGTAAGAGATCTGTGTGGTGATACACTAATGGGGGAAGTTCTTGGAGATGGTGATGGAGATAATGATGGTGAGGAATCAGGGGACATCTTCACTGTCAGTGAGGTTTCACTGACAGGTACAAGTGATGGGAAATCTGGAAAGGTAGTTTCAATTGGTGACCTCTGTGGCGTGACATTGTGCTGAGCACTGAATTTATCTATCTCTTCGGGGCCTTTCATAAAGCTGACGTCACTTGGAAAAGGAATCCTTGCTATGATTTCAGCGGCTGTAAGATTTTTCCCCGCCAAGAGAACCTCCAAAGGAATCCCGTAAGAGAACGCATAACTAGGAGAATATAAAGAGCTGGGTGGCGGATTCTCAGCCTGGACTGGAATATCGCCCTCTGCTACTTCATCGGCTGCCAAGTGCGGCGAGAGAGGTAGGGATGCGGTACGTTCTGTAACCTGTTCTGGCTTTATTTCTTCCTGCGTAAAGTCAAGTTTCGTCCACTCAAATACCCCTTCTGCTAGCTTTAGTTCTATTGGTTCCTCTTCCTCTCTCTTATCAAATTTCGTCTTTCCAGATTTTTCAACTTGCACTATATTTTCCTGTACATCTTTACTTATCTCGCTTTTTCGAACACCTTCCTGTACTATTTCTTTATATGGCGCTTCCTCCCAACCTGCCCCAACTATTGCATCCTGTCTCTCATGTCCCATGTCTGGAACTGTAGCCGACTGTTCCTCCAGTCTCACTTCTACTCTTGCTTCTGGCTTTGTCTCCTCTAGCTCGCTTTTCACCTTCATCTCCTCGACTTCATTCTCTAGTTTTATTTCCTTAAGGATATTTTCGACTGCTTGTTTTTCAAGTTTTGTCTCGTTTGCTTTGTCTTCAAGCCTTATTTCCTTTGGCTTCA
>NC_061819.1:31225860-31235860 GCF_019202785.1 Penaeus chinensis | reverse complement strand
GAATGAGAATTAATATATTCACAATACAGGTATTTAACCGGTTTTGGTTATATCGTCAGAAATACATGTATGTGTAATATATATATATATATATATATATATATATAGATAGATAGATAGATAGATATAGATATATGTATGTGTGTGCATATATATATATATATATATATATATATATATACAACCTACGAATATTGAAAAGGATCATGCCTGTTTATTGTTTCGGATAGATTATTCTCTGTAGTATTTACATTTTACTAAATTAGCAAAAAAAGTAATAACAAGCCAAATTTCTGGTAGTTTGGAAGTTTTGCCAGCGTTCCCTTGTTTATCACAAGGTATCACAACCTACATGTGGCCCCTAACACTGTTGCCGAACTTCCGGTTTTGGGTTTTATTTCTTATAATGCATGCAAATTCATGCAGTGCCACCAAGGACTAAGCCTGGCCCTTCTACCGTGCAAATTGAATTAAAACTACCTACTGAAACACCATGGGCCGATTTCTCTCCAAGAAACGTCTCCAGGGAAGTGGTTGTTACCAAAATTTCAGTTGCAAAAGTGAAAAGAAACTTGATCACTTGGAAAAATATGAACGCAATCGCAGGGGAAAGTGTGGAAGAAAGAAGTCTGCCTCCTCTCCCAGACAGGACAGAATGCTTATAAATATGTATAAATAATATAACTGGCTAATGAATGAAAGAACTATGGCGATGAGTAAAAACCCTCTACAGTCAGACAAGAGTTAAATGAGATGAGATGCATGCAGGCCACCTAAGGTGCCAAGAGTAACCGTAACCATAAGGAAGAAACGACTGGCCTGGGCAAAGGCTCACAGAGGATTCGAAAAAGGTAAAGCCCACTTAAATCTTCATTTTGACTCCGTTTCTAGGTGATTTAAAATAATATAGTAAAATGCTACGATGTTCATGTTTGGTTCATGAGCGAGATCAGAAGTAACGTCATGTTGGAGATTTTAATGTTTTATTTGAATGTCCCAGTCATCTCGTAACTCGTTTTGTTTCGCTGATAAGTCTACGGTGAGAAATATGTTATATATATATAAATATATATATATGTATATACCTATATATGCATACTTTTATATGTTTACTTGTGCCAGAGAGCACAAGTAAAATTCCCTACCAAGGTGAAGGTATAGTCTGTGATCTCTGCCATGGGTTCTGGAAGACTAGAGTTCGTAAGATAACCTAAATCAAATTGGATATCGTGACATCATTGATAGGCGCCTTTCGCCCCAGCTTTAGGAGTGGTTTCCAGATAATTACTGCATTTTCATGCATGATGGAACTCCCTGCTACACAGTCAAAAGTGTTAAAACCAATTTCTATTGTTTTTCTAATCGATTGTTTTACATTCACTCTGTGATCTACGTAATGTTTGTTTCTTTTTATACACGTGTTAAACCATTATATGTACCAACTGTTACACTTCAACGTCTATTGTCATTTTTATTTTAAGACAATCAGAGGGTGTTACGTACGTCGAGACTGATTTGAAAGTGTGAGTGAGTCAGCGGGTCCGTAGGTGTGAATGGGAACTTAATCTGGCCGATCAGTGTATGACTTAAAATAATGAGTAACACGGTTAATTGCGAGAATGAAACCTTTCTCAAAAGCAGGCATCAGGACCGACACACATAACCTAACCTTGTCGGCAAGAAGCGCAACCCGACATTGAACCCACTCAACTACTGTTGATATGATCGTTAAACAAGTTCCAGTACACTGTTCCTGTTCTATTTACTGATATTTTCGCTGAAACAGAACTTACGTTTCTTTTCCGATTTATTTCCAAGCTTATTGTGCATGTTTACGTGTGATGTGTTTATGTTTTAATGTATGTTTAGAAAAGCGTACGCTAGATATCCGAATAACCGAACTGTCCACCTATCCGAACAAAATCTATGTCCCCCTGTTAGTTTGGATACTGGAGTTTTGTTGTATAAACAATTGCATGTATATACATATGTATATATATATGTATGTATATATACATATATACATATATATATACACATATACACATACACATGTATGCATATATATATATATATATATATATATATATATATAATATATATATAATATATAATATTAACACAAATAATATATGTATGTATAGACTTACATTTACACATACACACACATAAATACATACATGTTCCCCTGTCAGTTTGGATAACTAGAGTTTTACTGTATAACATATGCATGTACAAGCATATGTGTATATATGTATATATGCATATATATGTACAGTTGCGTAATTATATTTCAGTATACCTGCTGGGTCCCACTTTTATACATCTGGCAGCCACTTCGATGTAAACATAGAGTAAATTGTGTTTTTATGAATGAGGCGAAAACCCTAGGCTGTTTGTAAGAAAGAGTGTGATTGGTAAAACATAAGTGACCAACAGGTGTATTATTATCTATTTTTGGAAACTACATAAGCCATTTCATCCTTCCTTTTCTTCAAACAATTGATAACAAAACATGTAGTATTAGCTATCATTGACTTTGTATGTCCCCCTTCTTTCAACATAATAATTTTCAATTATAGCTTCATATTTCTTGAAACATGAAAACCTTTCATTCTTTTAACGTCAATGTATGGCAGCAAAATCAAATAAAAATCTTTGCAAAAATCGTTGATACCTTTGTAAATGCTTCTCGTGGGCCGTGGCTACTCCATCTAGTAACGGTTAATCGAACTAATGAAGGTTTTTTTTCTTTTCGCACCACTGATTTAATAAAAAGAAAATATGCTACATATTCTTCATAACCGCAGTAGGGATACATTGAATATACAGATGTTTTATCATTGTCTCTCTCTCTCTCTCTCTCTCTCTCTCTCTCTCTCTCTGTGTGTGTGTGTGTGTGTGTGTGTGTGTGTGTGTGTGTGTGTGTGTGTGTGTGTGTGTGTGTGTGTGTGTGTGTGTGTGTGTGTGTGTGTGTGTGTGTAGCGTCTATGGAAATACTAAGTCAATACTTGGTAATGAGAACCGAAACATTATGTATAATTCGTTTCTGAAGCTAAAATCTCATTAGTTTTCGCTATTAGTATTCCATAAGTCGTGGCGTTTCCCTGAGGAGTCGCATCAACATTCGAACGGCCTAGTGAGAAAATACACGTTTGCTTGTTTCAACTCGAGGAACTACTTGCTGGGTTGTTTCAAAGAGGGTGAACATCAAAAGTCTACGAACTTACTCCCAATGCATGTGCAGTAAAACATCAAATATCTTGAAAAAAAAACTTGTTCATTCTGATGAAATGGGCAGTTCATCTCGCGCTATACTTTTGTCATTTATTAAACATTTATTTCCTTTTGTTTGTGAATGCACATCCGTTTACAGTATATGCGTAGGTGTAGATAAAAATGACATACTTGTGTTTTGTTACAAAAGTTTTCATACATTATCTTCATATGCTTATGAATTGATAAAATGACTTGTTTTCTTTCCATCAGGTCCAAACACTGATTTAATAAACAAAAAATATGCTGTTATCATTTTAGGGCAACTGAACGCAAAACTAGTGTGGCTACAGTGACTGTGTTCATGTGTGTGTGCGTGTGCTGAGGAACCGAAGTTGTTAAACATTTTGTTTAGAATCATTGGTTTTATAGTTGATACACATTTTGAATCCCTTCTCGCGCAAAAATTAGTAACATGTAGTTGACAGAAAAAAACAACTAATATATACACATGCATAAATATATTTATATGTATATCTGTGTGTGTGTGTGTGCGCGTGTGTGTGTGTGTGCGTGTGTGTGTGTGTGTGTGTGTGTGTGTGTGTGTGTGTGTGTGTGTGTGTGTGTGTGTGTGTGTGTGTGTGTGTGTGTGTGTACATACACCCATATTTGTGTGTGTGTATATTTATATATTTTTTTTACTATTTTTCTTTGCCGGGGGATTCAGTTAGTCTAATAACTGGAAGGATGCTTAATAATGTTGAAAATATTTTTACCATCGGTTTATTTGTAAAAAAAAAAAAAAAAAAAAAAAAAAACGGTAATAATTGTTCAAAATTCAAAAAATTGTCTAATCTCCAGTACAGAGATGACATGGTTATGTGAGGTCCCGGTTTCCTTCGTAACACTTTCCATTACTTTTAGCATGATCTGTTAGTTAGGTTCTTTCATTAGCCATTTCCCAAACATTGACAATATTCGACCAAACATTTTTCATCGGGTCTGAGCCACATGTCTTTCTTGGCCACGGAAGGACTTCCATGTGGTTTTGGTCATCGAACCATATTGGGAAGTTATCCTGCACGGATATGGTTGTTTCTAGGAAGGACCAATGGATAACGTGCTGAAGGGAGAAATATTTCTTTAACAATTTCAAAATATTTGTCTAAACTGAATATCCCTTCTTTTTCGGCGAGTTCACCAACACCATGCATGAAACTCCACCCACTTATTATTGGTCACGTGGCCACTCCTCGTCGTTCCATAGATATGTCGTCTGTCACACTTGAGAAGTAAATAAGGATAGATAATCAGAACGTAACATATGATGTATAAACATATATCTTTATTAAAATTTGAACCAAGTTTATGAGCATGCGTCCATCTTATAAGAAAGTGTCAGCTTGACAGCCTCGTTTTCACCTCGGATTTCCCATCTGTCATTATGACATCATATACCATCGGACATATTTACTTTTTTGTTTAGCATATATTAGGATTAGAAGCGAAATGAATATTCAAGAATTTATGAAGATTCATTATCATAATCAGTGTCAAATGCGACTTCGCGTTTTTTTTTTTTTTTTCTAGATAGTTCCTCTTTCTTAAAACTACTTTTCCCACCGGGAAATAACTATTTCTATGATAAACATATTAAGATTATGTATCAAAGCTTTGACATGCACTGACCGATACAAGTGAAATATAAATTGCATATGTGTCAGATAAAAGTAGATCGCGAAATTGAATTCCTATTTTATCAAAATGAACAAGATTTTTCTTTCATTATATCAGATATAACACGGCTCATGTATTGGGAGTATGTTTGAAGACTTGTTTTCACCCTCCTTGGAAGCACTCAGCTAGTATTTGCGCGAGTTGAAACAAGCAAACATGTGTTTTCTCGCTCAGCTGATCGAATGCAACACCTCAGAGAAACGCAACGACTTACGGATTAATAATGGTGAAAATCATGATAAAAAGCATTCAGAATTATCGAGAGGAATTATACATATTGTTTAGTTACTCTTCACCAAATATCGACTTCTATAAGAATTGAACACACACACACACACACACACACACACACACACACACACACACACACACACACACACACACACACACATACACACACATTACATATTTATTGTAACCCTACTGCGGTTTGTTTTGCGTTCAGCTAATGTTTTATATTGCAAAATATAATAAAGCATGTTTTTTGTCTATTGAATCAGTGTTTTAATGTTTCGGTCAGGCGAAGAAATGGTCCCTAGGTATCAGCAAATTTGAAGAATTTGATTTGATACAGCTGTCATACATAGATTTTTAAAGCATGTAGCATTTTCAAGTTTCGAGAATTATGCAGCAATAATTGATACTTGCTGTGTTGAAAAAAAAGGGGGGGGGGGGAAGGCCGCCTCCCCTCCTTAGGTGTTACCATTTCGATAAACAAACTATGCCAGGAAATCGTATTTGAAAAATATCCCAAAACAAAGTCAGTGATAGCTAATACTACATGTTTGTTATCACTTGTTTGAAGAAAACGAAAGATGAAATGGTTTACGAAGCTCTCAAAAATAGATAATAATACACTTGTTGGTCATTTATGTTCAACCAATCACACTCAATGTTACAAACAGCCTAGGGGTTTCGCCTCATTCATAAAAATACTACTTACTCCATGTTTACATCGAAGTAGCTGCCAGATGTACAAAAGTGGGACCCAGCAAGTGTACTGATATATAATTCCGCAACTGTACATATACATATATATGCATATACATACGCACACACACATGTATGTGTATATATGTATATATATGTATATATATGTATATATATGTATATATATGTATATATGTATATATATGTATATATATATATATATATATATATATATAAACATACACACATATAAACACACATGTTTGTATGTGTGGACTTGTATGGTTTAAACTTAAATAGCTATTATGTTGACAGTCATCATTTTGGCTGCAGCTTCAATGAAATGTACTCCAACAATGACACCATCGTCCAAAAAAAAAAAAAAAAGCTTTTGAACGAGTCTTCAGCTTCTTGCTGATCAGCTGGCATTTCTTCCTGCTCGTCGGTCCTTTCCTCCTTGTGAGATGGTGCTCCCTGCTGATGTGAAGTTTGTAGTTTGTGTTGCTCTTTTTGCAATATTGCAGCCTCTTTGTCACATCAGCTAAGCCAACTGCAAGAGGCTTTGAATTCACTTATCAGCCATACACCGTCCAGGGTCCCACCTTTGGTAACTCTTATCCCGCCCAGCCCGCCCTTCTGGACTTTCCCACCACAAAGAACGCCTGCCACAACTGGGCCTGTGTGGACGCCGCCGCTTCCTTTCCTCATGACAGCTGCTGCATGCTGTGCTTCAGCATGCTCTTGTGGTGTAAATTAAGAGCAGGAACACATACGGGATCAACTCCTCATTGGCAGGTGTGACCCAGGGCTCAAGCAAGATCTACTTAACAAGGATCAAGCTCTCCTGGCAGCCGTTGTGGCTCATTGTGTGGACTGTGAAGTAGCCCAGCAAGACCAGGAGTTCTGTATTACAGTCTGCACCCACTGTGGTCCATGGTACCCATTCTCATGGAAACTACATCGTGACCTCACAATCCTCGTGCAGGTAGAGCTTCCCCATCCCTTCAGAACTTTAACAAGTCCATCCCTGAGACGGATATGGCTCCACTTCCCATGGCCGAGGCATGGGAAGTGCTTGTCCAGCTTGGGGTAAAACCTGTGACTTGTGTGAGAAGGTGAACCACTTTGCTACGGTGTGCCATTCAGCACGTTCTACCACAGCATTGGGCCTGGTGGCGCATATGGCATGGGATGATGTTGAGGAAGCCTTTACTCCAACTATACCTTCAGCCCTGGCATCACTCAATATTAGTGTATCACTTATAGCAACCACCAACTCACCCAACCCAGACTCTCATCATGAAGTTTCTGCACACTCTGACACTGGTGCCCAGGTCTCTGCTGGTAGCCCATCCTTACTGGCTACCATGGGCCTTCTACATGACTGTCTCCAACCACACTGCGAATCTGGGCTGTGGGAGGCACATCCCTGCATGCCTTTGGTTACGACACTAATCATTATTCCTGAAGATAGTGCACTGTGGTCCATGCATAAGGCTATATATATGGTGTATGCACAATTTTATTAAGTCTCCCAGCATGTAAATCTCATGGTGTTGTCCCAACCACCTTTCCCATTCCAGGCCCTCCAGCAACTAGGTTACTCACCCCCTACATCTCATCACACAACCACCCCATCTCGGCCCACAGCTATACCCTTTCCCACTACTGATGAGCACTTTGACAGTCTATGGCATGTCATTAAGCAGCTGTCACAAGTGACCTCGTCTCGCTCCCCCGGCATGTCATTAAGCAGCTGTCACAAGTGACACGTCCTCACGCCGCGTACCAGTGGACGCAGCCTCCGGGCTAGTACAGTGGTAACGTGCCGGCCTCTCATCCGAGGGGTCGGCGGTTCGCGCCCCGCCCAGGCGCGAGAAGTTGCAATTGTCGCCTGGAGGTTACAGCGGTGGCTGGACACAAAAAGCCGAGTCAGCACCAGCTGACACACGTTAGCGAGTCGACATTAGTCGACACAGGCCGGGCTCCCCTCATTGGCATAGCCCGGGCGAAGCTCAACTTCGCATATCGGACTTATCTTTATCCGGTGGACGCTCGCTATTTATGGCCAAGAATGACCCGGGTGTACAGAGTTCGTGCCTAGCGCTCGTCGTGTCAAGGTCGCCCCCGGCCTTCGGCTCCTCAGGGCTGGAGGACAGGACCACGCAACCCGCACTCAGCGCTTACCTCGTGTGTTACTATCACCTATGCTGTACTCTTCAGAAATAAAAGTGTCAAGCCATCATACCACTATGTCTACCCCTGCAAACCAATGTTTAAAGGTCCTCTATAATAGCCTTTCACACAGTCTTATATATTGGTTCAAGCTACAATTTGCTACATCAGTGTGTCTGCTCGCCCACTGCCCACCATGAAGTCTGGCCCTCCCATTAAGATTCACTTGAACCCAGGTGATGCCCCTCATGTAGTCCACACACCTACATTGGTGCCACACCACGGGAAAGAGCAGGTTAAAGCAGACTTGGACCAAGATGTGGCTATGGGTATCATCGAACCAGTGGGGACCCCCACTACTTGGTGCTCACATATGGTAGTTGTGACCAAGAAGAATGAACACCCTTACCACACAGTGAATGTACAAACTTTAAACCATATAGTGGAACCTATACGGATTTTGCTTATGGTTTGGCTTGGTTGAGCAAGTCGCCTGGGCATATTGCATCACATCTGGCGTGTCACCATCCACAACCCCCTGTTACACTGCAGGTGTGCAGAGATATTTTGGACATAGCCGCAGTGCCATCCTTCGAGAGAGCTGTTTGACTTGCTTGTACATCTTCCATTGGTTGCGGGGTGTGGAGTTGGTTGTTTTTTCGTTGCCCTACATTTGTGTCTTGGAAATAATGAATGAACTCAAAGATACCATCTGCAGTAATCATGACCATATATTTGTGCACCTGGGCGAGTGGGTCAAATGCAAGGGCAAGCAATCGCCGGACGTGCAAGGCAAAGACAGAACTCTTACCAGGTAATGGAGCATAAACACGGGTAGAAATCGCCTTCGTGGTATGTCTGCAGACTTTACATCTACACATATTCATCAAGAACTACTTCGAAGGTCCTGTCGACGAACCAATGTTGTGCACGCGCCAAGAACTGAAGGTCCTGATCAGCTGTGAAGATGTCCATTCCGTCTGCTTCATATTGAAGAAAATTTGACCAGATATCGTTGGCCGAAGCGAAAAAAACTCCCTGACACCTCTATGCTGGCGCGCCTGACAAAGAACCCTCTTCAGCATATCCACCGTCGGCTGAAGGTCTGCCCAGCCGCTCGGTTCTGCTTGCTCGTACCATCATCCAGGACAACAGACACTCAACCTCTACTTTTCCGGGGACTGGCAAATGGGTATAAATGGGGTTTATCATTTATTATTTCTCACATTAACGGTGTGGACTCTGGTGGCGCAGTCCTTAACTTTGCATCTCCAGTAGACCTTTTCCATCACATTTTTACCTTTAATAACCATATGGTGCCTGCAATACGTATCAGTTTTCCTCTATAAGTCTTCATAGGGAGCTGCAGGGATTGCAGAGGAAGAAAAGTCCTTATATGATGAAATATCAATATCAGGGTAAGAAGGCAGTAGCAAATTTGGTGTGCATTTCTCCACTGCAATGAACAGCAAACATAGATAAAAAGAAATGGCATAGAAAACACATGAAAAAGGCACACGGCAGGCGACTTGTCAGTTAAAAGGAACGAAGACCGGACGTCAGCGGACTGCCTTCCGATTTGGCTCGTATTTCTCTCATATATGCAGATTCTGATGATGGACACAGTTGTTGATGTCCGAAAGCTCAATAAATGATAATGCGCATGATGTGGTTTCCTGCTGTCCTGGTCCTCCTATTTATAATGAGAATACGTTTCCCCGTGGAACATCTATCGTGGAAATACATATATCTATGTATACATGCATAAATACATACATACATACATACATACATACATACATACATACATATATATGTATATATGTATATAGGTGTATATATATTTATATATATAAATATTTTATATATATACTATAATATATAATATATATTTGCATATTACAATATGCAAATGCATATATGTATATATGTATATAGGTGT
>NC_061819.1:31198360-31218360 GCF_019202785.1 Penaeus chinensis | reverse complement strand
ATCCATTGGCTTAATAACCTTGGTCATGTGCCGCTGGTTGATAGCCAAGAAATCCAAAAAAAAAAAAAAAAAAAAAAAAAAAAAAAAAAAAAAAAAAAAACTTTATCTTCACTCGTGTTTCAGATTTTGATGAGACAACACCTTGTTAAAACGCAGAAGCAATAAGCAAAAAGTCTTGTGCCACTTGAGCTACCCTGGAACCCGGGGCCTCTCGTCTCGCTAGACATTATTGTTTCTGAGTTCTCTTAAAGTAAATTAAAATAAAGTAAAATCCTGTATTTGCAGAACATTTGCTGTGCTTTGCCAGCACCTTCAGTGCTCTTGCTTTGCAGGTGACACGAGGCTACAGTAGTAGTAGTCAGCACCCCACCCCAGACCCGCAGCTCTCTTCTACACCAGGGTAGCCCTTGTGGCTTTGACCCCTGGGTAGGGAGGCCCAGTAGTCTGGGGCGTCATTTGGGCGCACTTTTTCTTTGGTCCTGAAATCTCTTCCTTATAATGTGACTTTCCTGAGCCTACCGGAGTTCCTCGGAACTCCCGTATTCGCTTGGGGGGTGGGCATTGAATTACCGTCCTTCGCCTAGGCAAGTTCGGCGGTAAGGAAGTGTCCCACACATAACTCGATCCCTCTGTGGTACTGGAGAACGCAACCAGGCTTCCACTGAGGGGGTAGAGGACGAAAAACTGCTTTACTCTCTTAGCTATTGCTGTTAGGTTGATAACAAAAGTTAAGAGGTTTTTTGTCCCATCAGGACTACGATTTTGAGTAAAGGGGTCGGACCTGGTCCGATACCCAGTATGAGTAATACCCCGGCTACCCCTTCTCCTCCTCAAGGAGGGGGGGCGACTCATGACCACTCTCTGACAACGAACAATGGTACCCCCACTAATGACAAGACGAGACGACCAATTTTCAAAATCCCCACCCAGAATGCAAGGTTCGCGAATGTAAAATGCGTGAACGAAAATCAGTCGCTTATGAACGTAAACCCCTTTATCATCAAAAAGGTCCTTGATGGTCAAGTGGACGGCGATTTTGATTTTGTCAAAAAATTGCGAGATGGAAGCCTCCTTGTTAAAGTACAATACAACTCCCAGATTAAGGATTTACTTAAGCTGACGCAAATTCATGATCTTCGAGTTAAAGTAACTATTCCTATTGGCCCAAATACCTGTAAGGGAGTAATCTTTCACAGGGATTTGAGGACGATGGAAGAAAGTGAAATTCTTGAGAGCATGAAGGACCAAGACGTAGTGGACGTTCATTGTATGACCAAGAAGGACGGGAATGTACGAACGAAAACTGGACTGTGTTTTTTGACCTTTGCTTTGAATAAAATCCCAGAATATGTCAATGTCGGTTATGAACGTGTTCAAGTAAGACCTTATGTCCAAAAGCCAATGCATTGTAATAGATGCCAAAAATTCGGACACACCTCATTAAGATGTATTGACAAAGATTCTTCTAAATTCACTTGCCGGAAATGTGCTGAAGCCCATGACACCATCACATGTACTAGCAAAATTTCCAAATGTGCTAACTGTGAAGGTCCCCATCATTCAGGATCTGCCGAGTGCAGCATCCTGAAGAAGGAGACTGAAACATTGGCATATATGAGAAAGCATGAAGTTAGTTATACTGAAGCTAAGAGGAAAGTGGAAAGTTTGACACACAAACCTGATACTTCCTATGCTGCAGCAGTAACTAGCAACACCCCTAGTGCAAGTGATGTCAGTCAGCAGCTTGCAGCCAAGGATAAAGAAATTGCTGAACTTAAACAAACGGTTAAGGAATTGAACATTAAAGTTTATCAGTTGACTAAATTGGTCGATCAAATGGCTGCATCAACCCAGCCAAAACATCTTAAGGAAGCTGATACTGAATCACAGTCCGGAGCGCACCTTCCCGTCCGGGCTACTCCTGTGAGGACTTCGTCTGACTCGCGATCGGTTTCTCGAGAGAGAAGCAGGTCGCAGTCTGTCGGTCGTCTCCCTCGCCAGGAGGTGCAGGACATGGAGGCTTCTGTCTCCAAACCATCCCGTGAGAGGTCCCCGGGAAGCGAGGGAGAGGAGGCGCCTCCCTCCCATAAAAAGAAAATAAAAACTGGTGGACAAGGCACTTCCAAACCCCATAAAACGTAATCATCGCATCAACCATTATACAATGGAACTGTCGAAGTATTAGATCTAAAGTAAACGACCTTAAATTATTAGCCTCGTCCTATGCTCCCGATATTATAGTTCTCCAAGAAACTCATTTGACAAACCTCGTCTCTGACGAGGTCGTATCGCTCAGGAACTACCATTTATGTCGGAAGGATCGTGAGGGTAGGGGTGGAGGCGGAGTCGCCATGTACATCCACCAAAGCCTCCCTTTTACAGAAGTGACTATTGATTCTACTTTGGAGTTTGTCGCATGCAAAGTAAAAATTAATGGCACGTATCTGGCTATATGTTCAGTTTACTGTCCGCCTGATAAAGTGATAATCTATGATGAGCTTTTTGCTCTTCAGGAACGTCTGCCACAAAATAAAGTAATTTTAGGTGATTTTAATGCTCATCATACGTTATGGGGTTCCCTACGGGTGGATGGTAGAGGTGAGCAAGTAGTTAAGTTGATTAACGAGTCTGATTTAGTCCTTCTGAATGATGGTAGTCCCACGCGGGTGGACGATAATACCGGGAATTTGAGCTTTATAGACATATCACTGGTCTCTTCATCAATAGCAGCCAAGTGCCTGTGGCACACCATTGACGACTCGTTGGGAAGCGATCACCTTCCTATCTTGATTAAATATTCATGCGACACAGTGAGAACGCCTTCAGCGCCTAAATTTAACGTAAAAAGAGCAGACTGGGTCGCCTTCACAAGGAGCGTCAAGCTCGAACTTGTAGGAGAAACCATTGATGATAAAGTAAACAATATTCAGAATTCGATTATAGAAGCAGCTTTGCTATCCATTCCTAAAACTTCGACAGATAGCGTTAAGCATAGAGTTCCATGGTGGACACCAGATTGCCGCAGGGCGCTGTGCCGACGCAATAAGGCCTACAGGCTTTTCCAAAATAACATCACAAATGAGAACTTTTGCAATTATAAACAAGCAAGAGCTAGGGCTCGTAGAGTAATTAGACAAGCAAAAAGAGACTCCTGGCGGAGCTTTGTCTCTACTATTAACAGCAATACAAAAACGTCAGAGGTTTGGTCCACTATCAATAAAATCAACAAGAAAAAAACATCTTTTAAAATAAAAAACATCATTGAAGAGGGTAACAACTTGGATACTCCTAGAGACATTGCTAATGCACTCGCCAGGCAGTTCTCTCATATAAGCAGCTCAGCAAACTATCATCACGCATTCCTGCCCATCAAGGAAGCGGCTGAGCTGCAACCAATTCACTTTGCCACAGGAGATGACTTTGATTACAACCAAGATCTAACAATGAATGAGCTTGTCCGAGCCCTAGAAGCCTGTAGAGGAACATCCCCAGGCCCCGATGAGATTCGATATGAGATGATAAAGCAT
This sequence comes from Penaeus chinensis, assembly GCF_019202785.1. NCBI lineage: Eukaryota > Metazoa > Arthropoda > Malacostraca > Decapoda > Penaeidae > Penaeus > Penaeus chinensis. The sequence continues at coordinate 31,214,833 of NC_061819.1, read as the reverse complement.
CTTAATCATGATGACATGATTAAGTTGCTAGAAGTGTACAATGAAATTTGGAAAAGCCACACTTTTCCAAACTCATGGCACTTCGCCCACATCATTCCCATATTGAAAGGAGGGGGTAATCCCAGATTTGCCATCTCCTACCGCCCAATTGTGTTGACAAGTTGCTTATGCAAGGTCATGGAACGAATTGTTAACAGTAGGCTATTGCATTTTTTAAATTCCAGTAATTTACTAGTTGACGAGCAGTGCGGTTTCCGAAAGGGACGCCAAACTCTCGATCAACTAGTAAAACTGGACAGTCATATTCAAGAGGCAATTGCCCAAAAAGATTTTTTGATTTCAGTATTTTTAGATATAGAAAAAGCCTACGACATGACATGGCGATATGGCCTACTCAGAAAACTTTATGCTTTCGGATTACGTGGAAACTTGTTTTATTCAAAATTTCATATCTGACAGAACGTTTTCTGTCAAACTTTTTGCCGACAATGTCACTTTTTCGGACATTTTTGTCCAGGCAAACGGGGTCCCACAAGGAAGTGTCTTGTCGCCAACATTATTTCTATGTATGATTAATGACATCCTACCAGCTCCCCCTCGAAATCTTAAATACTCACTGTACGCCGATGATTGTGCATTGTGGCATTCCAGCAATAATGCAGAGTTCTCGGCAAATCGTATCCAACTCGCATTGGATATGATTCATAACTGGGGCCTCCAGTGGGGTTTTAAGTTTTCCATAAGAAAGAGTATTGGGGTAATTTTTTCACATAGAAAGATACCAAATATCAGATTAACTTTAGATAACCACCCAATACCCATTCAAAATTCTACTAGATTTCTTGGTCTACTCTTTGATTGTAGACTTAATTGGAAAGACCACATTGGTCAGTTAAAGAATAAATGTCAAAAAGCACTAAATTTATTAAAGTGCATTGCTGGTAATAAATGGGGAGCTGATAGGAAGTCTTTGCTAATGATATATAAAGCCCTGGTTAGGTCTAAAGTAGACTATGGGTCAATCGTGTATGGCTCGGCATCGAAAACAAGTTTGAAAGGTTTGGATGCTGTGCAGAATGCTTGCTTACGTGTGTGTCTTGGAGCCCTGAAGTGTACTCGGATCGAGCGTCTTGAGGTGGAGTCAGGAGTACCTCCCCTCCGACTCAGACGCGGCCAATTAGCCCTGACCTATGCCGCTAAGGTGGCTCGATACCCGAGCCACCCCAATGGCAATAGAGGCATTAGGCCCTTTGCCACAAGACTCCACGACCTCGTCGAGAAAGTCGGTATAGATCTCTCTACTATTGATACCCTGGTTCAGTCAAACATAGCGCCATGGGAAACACCCAATTTTTCCATCATGGAAGCTTGGCTTCCATCAGCTAAGGCCATGGCGCCGGAGGGTGAGGTACGCCAGCGGTTTAGAGAGATCCTTATTAAGCATTTATCCTTTTTTCATATATATACCGACGGCTCCAAGACAAATGAGGGTGTGGGTGCGGGTGTATGGTCGACTGAATGTGAACTAAAGTTTAGACTGCCGAATCATACATCGATTTTTCTTGCCGAACTTTTTGCCATTGATAAAGCTATTGATTTTGCACTATCGACGACCCACGATAGAATAGTTATTTTTTCCGATTCATTAAGTTCACTTAAAGCTATTAAATCCTTAGAAACCACCAAAAATGAACTGCTGGGTAATATCATTCGTAAGTTACACGGTGCCAACAAATCAATCAAGCTAATATGGGTACCAGGTCACACTGGTATCCATGGTAATGAACAGGCTGACAAATTAGCCGGGTCAACTGACGATTTGGACATTACCATAATTCGTACAGATCTCAGGTGTTTTGTGTCTCTTATAAAAGCAAAAATACATCTCCTGTGGCAAAGTGAGTGGACCGACCTCCAACTCACAAATAAAATAAAACCAATTATAGAACAGTGGGCCACAGCCCACAGAAAAAACAGAAGGGAGGAGGTGGTGTTGGCCCGCCTGAGACTTAACGCCACAAGAATAACACACCTCACTCCATACATGGAAAGAAGATACCCTCCACAGTGCCCCCATTGCACAAACCATCTAACCATAAAACATCTGCTCATAACCTGCCATAACTACAGTAACCAGAGACAATTCATAAAAAAATTATTTCAGAAATAAAAACATACCATTCACAATAGCAAACATTTTAACAGACGATGAAAAAATAATAAGTAAAGTAATTGCTTTTCTAAGGGAGACAAAACTTTATGACCTTATATAGATTGATAGAATAAATAGGATCCATTGGCTTAATAACCTTGGTCATGTGCCGCTGGTTGATAGCCAAGAAATCCAAAAAAAAAAAAAAAAAAAAAAAAAAAAAAAAAAAAAAAAAAAAAAAAAAACTTTATCTTCACTCGTGTTTCAGATTTTGATGAGACAACACCTTGTTAAAACGCAGAAGCAATAAGCAAAAAGTCTTGTGCCACTTGAGCTACCCTGGAACCCGGGGCCTCTCGTCTCGCTAGACATTATTGTTTCTGAGTTCTCTTAAAGTAAATTAAAATAAAGTAAAATCCTGTATTTGCAGAACATTTGCTGTGCTTTGCCAGCACCTTCAGTGCTCTTGCTTTGCAGGTGACACGAGGCTACAGTAGTAGTAGTCAGCACCCCACCCCAGACCCGCAGCTCTCTTCTACACCAGGGTAGCCCTTGTGGCTTTGACCCCTGGGTAGGGAGGCCCAGTAGTCTGGGGCGTCATTTGGGCGCACTTTTTCTTTGGTCCTGAAATCTCTTCCTTATAATGTGACTTTCCTGAGCCTACCGGAGTTCCTCGGAACTCCCGTATTCGCTTGGGGGGTGGGCATTGAATTACCGTCCTTCGCCTAGGCAAGTTCGGCGGTAAGGAAGTGTCCCACACATAACTCGATCCCTCTGTGGTACTGGAGAACGCAACCAGGCTTCCACTGAGGGGGTAGAGGACGAAAAACTGCTTTACTCTCTTAGCTATTGCTGTTAGGTTGATAACAAAAGTTAAGAGGTTTTTTGTCCCATCAGGACTACGATTTTGAGTAAAGGGGTCGGACCTGGTCCGATACCCAGTATGAGTAATACCCCGGCTACCCCTTCTCCTCCTCAAGGAGGGGGGGCGACTCATGACCACTCTCTGACAACGAACAATGGTACCCCCACTAATGACAAGACGAGACGACCAATTTTCAAAATCCCCACCCAGAATGCAAGGTTCGCGAATGTAAAATGCGTGAACGAAAATCAGTCGCTTATGAACGTAAACCCCTTTATCATCAAAAAGGTCCTTGATGGTCAAGTGGACGGCGATTTTGATTTTGTCAAAAAATTGCGAGATGGAAGCCTCCTTGTTAAAGTACAATACAACTCCCAGATTAAGGATTTACTTAAGCTGACGCAAATTCATGATCTTCGAGTTAAAGTAACTATTCCTATTGGCCCAAATACCTGTAAGGGAGTAATCTTTCACAGGGATTTGAGGACGATGGAAGAAAGTGAAATTCTTGAGAGCATGAAGGACCAAGACGTAGTGGACGTTCATTGTATGACCAAGAAGGACGGGAATGTACGAACGAAAACTGGACTGTGTTTTTTGACCTTTGCTTTGAATAAAATCCCAGAATATGTCAATGTCGGTTATGAACGTGTTCAAGTAAGACCTTATGTCCAAAAGCCAATGCATTGTAATAGATGCCAAAAATTCGGACACACCTCATTAAGATGTATTGACAAAGATTCTTCTAAATTCACTTGCCGGAAATGTGCTGAAGCCCATGACACCATCACATGTACTAGCAAAATTTCCAAATGTGCTAACTGTGAAGGTCCCCATCATTCAGGATCTGCCGAGTGCAGCATCCTGAAGAAGGAGACTGAAACATTGGCATATATGAGAAAGCATGAAGTTAGTTATACTGAAGCTAAGAGGAAAGTGGAAAGTTTGACACACAAACCTGATACTTCCTATGCTGCAGCAGTAACTAGCAACACCCCTAGTGCAAGTGATGTCAGTCAGCAGCTTGCAGCCAAGGATAAAGAAATTGCTGAACTTAAACAAACGGTTAAGGAATTGAACATTAAAGTTTATCAGTTGACTAAATTGGTCGATCAAATGGCTGCATCAACCCAGCCAAAACATCTTAAGGAAGCTGATACTGAATCACAGTCCGGAGCGCACCTTCCCGTCCGGGCTACTCCTGTGAGGACTTCGTCTGACTCGCGATCGGTTTCTCGAGAGAGAAGCAGGTCGCAGTCTGTCGGTCGTCTCCCTCGCCAGGAGGTGCAGGACATGGAGGCTTCTGTCTCCAAACCATCCCGTGAGAGGTCCCCGGGAAGCGAGGGAGAGGAGGCGCCTCCCTCCCATAAAAAGAAAATAAAAACTGGTGGACAAGGCACTTCCAAACCCCATAAAACGTAATCATCGCATCAACCATTATACAATGGAACTGTCGAAGTATTAGATCTAAAGTAAACGACCTTAAATTATTAGCCTCGTCCTATGCTCCCGATATTATAGTTCTCCAAGAAACTCATTTGACAAACCTCGTCTCTGACGAGGTCGTATCGCTCAGGAACTACCATTTATGTCGGAAGGATCGTGAGGGTAGGGGTGGAGGCGGAGTCGCCATGTACATCCACCAAAGCCTCCCTTTTACAGAAGTGACTATTGATTCTACTTTGGAGTTTGTCGCATGCAAAGTAAAAATTAATGGCACGTATCTGGCTATATGTTCAGTTTACTGTCCGCCTGATAAAGTGATAATCTATGATGAGCTTTTTGCTCTTCAGGAACGTCTGCCACAAAATAAAGTAATTTTAGGTGATTTTAATGCTCATCATACGTTATGGGGTTCCCTACGGGTGGATGGTAGAGGTGAGCAAGTAGTTAAGTTGATTAACGAGTCTGATTTAGTCCTTCTGAATGATGGTAGTCCCACGCGGGTGGACGATAATACCGGGAATTTGAGCTTTATAGACATATCACTGGTCTCTTCATCAATAGCAGCCAAGTGCCTGTGGCACACCATTGACGACTCGTTGGGAAGCGATCACCTTCCTATCTTGATTAAATATTCATGCGACACAGTGAGAACGCCTTCAGCGCCTAAATTTAACGTAAAAAGAGCAGACTGGGTCGCCTTCACAAGGAGCGTCAAGCTCGAACTTGTAGGAGAAACCATTGATGATAAAGTAAACAATATTCAGAATTCGATTATAGAAGCAGCTTTGCTATCCATTCCTAAAACTTCGACAGATAGCGTTAAGCATAGAGTTCCATGGTGGACACCAGATTGCCGCAGGGCGCTGTGCCGACGCAATAAGGCCTACAGGCTTTTCCAAAATAACATCACAAATGAGAACTTTTGCAATTATAAACAAGCAAGAGCTAGGGCTCGTAGAGTAATTAGACAAGCAAAAAGAGACTCCTGGCGGAGCTTTGTCTCTACTATTAACAGCAATACAAAAACATCAGAGGTTTGGTCCACTATCAATAAAATCAACAAGAAAAAAACATCTTTTAAAATAAAAAACATCATTGAAGAGGGTAACAACTTGGATACTCCTAGAGACATTGCTAATGCACTCGCCAGGCAGTTCTCTCATATAAGCAGCTCAGCAAACTATCATCACGCATTCCTGCCCATCAAGGAAGCGGCTGAGCTGCAACCAATTCACTTTGCCACAGGAGATGACTTTGATTACAACCAAGATCTAACAATGAATGAGCTTGTCCGAGCCCTAGAAGCCTGTAGAGGAACATCCCCAGGCCCCGATGAGATTCGATATGAGATGATAAAGCATCTTAATCATGATGACATGATTAAGTTGCTAGAAGTGTACAATGAAATTTAGAAAAGCCACACTTTTCCAAACTCATGGCACTTCGCCCACATCATTCCCATATTGAAAGGAGGGGGTAATCCCAGATTTGCCATCTCCTACCGCCCAATTGTGTTGACAAGTTGCTTATGCAAGGTCATGGAACGAATTGTTAACAGTAGGCTATTGCATTTTTTAAATTCCAGTAATTTACTAGTTGACGAGCAGTGCGGTTTCCGAAAGGGACGCCAAACTCTCGATCAACTAGTAAAACTGGACAGTCATATTCAAGAGGCAATTGCCCAAAAAGATTTTTTGATTTCAGTATTTTTAGATATAGAAAAAGCCTACGACATGACATGGCGATATGGCCTACTCAGAAAACTTTATGCTTTCGGATTACGTGGAAACTTGCCTTGTTTTATACAAAATTTCATTTCTGACAGAACGTTTTCTGTCAAATTGTTTTCTGACAATGTCACTTTTTCGGACATTTTTGTCCAGGCAAACGGGGTCCCACAAGGAAGTGTCTTGTCACCAACTCTATTTCTATGTATGATCAATGACATCTTACCAGCTCCTCCACGGAATCTTAAATACTCACTGTACGCTGATGATTGTGCATTATGGCATTCCAACAATAATGCAGAATTCTCAGCAAATCGCATCCAATTGGCACTGGATATGATTCATAACTGGGGCCTCCAGTGGGGTTTTAAGTTTTCCATTAGAAAGAGTATTGGGGAATTTTTTCACATAGGAGGAAGCCGAATATCAGGCTAACTCTAGACAACCACCCAATACCTATTCAAAATTCTGCAAGATTTCTTGGGCTACTTTTTGATAGTAGACTCAATTGGAAAGACCACATTGGTCAATTAAAGAATAAATGTCAAAGAGCACTAAATTTATTAAAGTGCATTTCTGGTAATAAATGGGGAGCTGATAGACAGTCTTTGCTAATGGTATATAAAGCCCTGATTAGGTCTAAAGTAGACTATGGGTCAATCGTGTATGGTTCGGCATCGAAAACAAGTTTGAAAGGATTGGATGCTGTGCAGAATGCTTGTTTGCGTGTGTGTCTTGGAGCCCTAAAATGTACTCGGATCGAGCGTCTTGAGGTGGAGTCAGGAGTACCTCCCCTCCGACTCAGACGCGGCCAGTTAGCACTGACCTATGCCGCAAAGGTGGCTCGAGACCCGAGCCACCCTAATGGCAATGGAGGCACTAGGCCCTTTGCCACGAGACTCCACGACCTCGTCGAGAAAGTCGGTATAGATCTCTCTACCATCGATACCCTGGTTAAGTCAAATATAGCGCCATGGGAAACCCCCAATTTTTCTATTATGGAAGCCTGGCTTCCATCAGCCAAGGCCATGGCGCCGGAGGGTGAGGTACGCCAGAGGTTCAGAGAGATCCTTATTAAACATCTATCCTTTTTTCATATATATACCGACGGCTCCAAGACAGATGAGTGTGTAGGTGTGGGTGTATGGTCGACTGAATGTGAACTAAAGTTTAGACTGCCGAATCATACATCGATTTTTCTTGCTGAACTTTTTGCCATTGATAAAGCCATTGATTTTGCACTATCGACGACCCACGATAGAATAGTCATTTTTTCCGATTCATTAAGTTCACTTAAAGCTATTAAGTCCTTAGAAACCACTAAAAATGAATTGCTGGGTAATATCATTCGTAAGTTACACGGTGCCAACAAATCAATCAAGCTAATATGGGTACCAGGTCACACTGGTATCCATGGTAATGAACAGGCTGACAAACTAGCCGGGTCAACTGGCGATCTGGACACTACCATAGTTCGTACAGATCTCAGGTGTTTTGTGTCTCTTATAAAAGCAAAAATACATCTCCTGTGGCAAAGTGAGTGGACCAACCTCCAACTCACACAAAAAATAAAAACACACATAGAACTGTGGGACACATCCCACAGGAAGAATAGAAGGGAGGAGGTGGTGTTGGCCCAGCTCAGGGTCAACGCTACAAGACTCACCCACCTCACTCCCTATATTGAAAAAAGATTTCCTCCACATTGTCCCCTCTGCAATACAATCCTTTCAATAACACACATCCTCACAGTATGCCAACAACATCATATGCAAAGACAAAAAATAAAAAACTATTTCCAACAAATTAATAAAGAATTCTCACTAATGAATATATTATCAGACAACGAAAAAATAATAAGTAAAGTAATCACTTTTTTAAGGGAGACAAAACTTTATGACCTTATATAGATTGATAGAATAAATAGGATCCATTGGCTTAATAACCTTGGCCACATGCCGCTGGTTGATAGCCAAGAAATCCAACAAAGAAAGAAAAAGAATGAAACTCCCATTTTGAAAGGAGGGGGAAATCCCAGCTCTGCCATCTCCTACCGCCCAATTGCGTTGACAAGTTGCTTATGCAAGGTCATGGAACGAATTGTTAAAAGTAGGCTATTGCATTTTTTAAATTCCAGTAATTTACTAGTTGACGAGCAGTGCGGCTTCCGAAAGGGACGCCAAACTCTCGATCAGCTAGTAAAGCTGGACAGTCATATTCAAGAGGCAATTGCCAAAAAAGATTTTTTGATATCAGTATTTTTAGATATAGAAAAAGCCTACGACATGACATGGCGATATGGCCTACTCAGAAAACTTTATGCTTTCGGATTACGTGGAAACTTCATTCAAAATTTCATTTCTGACGGAACTTTTTCTGTCAAATTGTTTTCTGACATTTTTGCCCAGGCAAACAGGGTCTTGTCGCCAACATTATTTTTAAGCATGATCAATGACATTTTACCAGCTCCCTCTCGGAACCTAAAATACTCACTGTACGCTGATGATTGTGCATTATGGCATTCCAGCAATAATGCAGAATTCTCGGCAAATCGCCTCCAACTGGCTCATAGAAAGTCTTTACTAATGATATATAAAGCCCTGATTAGGTATAAAGTAGATTATGGGTCAATCGTGTATGGCTCGGCATCGAAAACAAGTTTGAAAGGTATAAATGCTGTGCAGAATGCTTGTTTGTGTGTGTGTGTGTTGGGGCCCTAAAATGTACTTAGATCGAGCGTCTTGAAGTGGAGTCAGGAGTACTGATATGTCGGATATGAACGTTTCCAAGTAAGACCTTACATCCAAAAGCCAATACACTGTAATATATGCCAAAAAATCAGATATACCTCATTAAGATGTATTGATAAAGACTCTGATAAATTTGTTTGCCGTAAATGAGCTGAAGTTCATGACACCATCACATATACTAGCCAGATTTCCAAATGTGCTAACTGTGGAGTTCCCCATCAGTCAGGATCTGCTGAATGCAGCATCCTGAAGAAGGAGACTGAGACAGCATATATGAGAAAGCATGAAGTTAGTTATACTGAAGCTAAGAGGAAATTGGAAAATTTGACACACAAACCCGATATGCTGCAGCAGTAACTAACTCAGTCGTCTCCCTAGTGCAAGTAATGTCAGTCAACAGCTTGCAGCTAAGGATAAAGAAAATGCTGAACTCAAACAAACTGTTAAACAATTAGACATTAAAGTCTATCAACTGACTAAATTGGTCGAAAAAATGCTGCATTAACCCAGCATAAACCGAAACACAGTCCGGATCACACCTCCCCATCCGGGCGACTCCTGTGAGGACTTCGCCTAGCTCGCGATCGGTTTCTCGAGAGAGAAGCAGATCGCAATCTCTCAGTCGTCTCCCTCGCCAGGAGATGCAGGACATGGAGGCTTCTGTCTCCAAACCATCCCGAGAGAGGTCCCAGGGAAGCATTAAATAAAAAGAAAATTAAAACTGGCGGACAAGGAACTTCCAAACCCCATAAAACGTAATCTTCGCGTCGACCATTATATAATAGAACTGTTGAAGTCTGAAATCTAAAGTAAATGACCTTAAACTATTAGCCTCGTCCTATGCTCCCGATATTATAGTTCTCCAAGAAACGCACTCAACACACCTCGTCTCTGACGAGCTCGTTTCGCTGAGGAACTACCATTTATGTCGGAAGGCTCGTGAGGGTAGGGGTGGAGGCGGAGTCGCCATGTACATCCACCAAAGCCTCCCTTTTACTGAAGTGACTATTGATTCTACTTTGGAGTTTGTCGCATGCAAAGTAAAAATTAATGGTACGTATCTGACTATATGTTCAGTTTATTGTCCACCTGATAATGTGATAATCTATGATGAGCTCTTCAGGATAGTCTGCCACAAAATAAATTAATTTTAGGTGATTTTAATGCTCATCATACGTTATGGCGTTCCTAGCGGGTGGATGGTAGAGGTGAGCAAGTAGTTAAGTTGATTAATGAGTCTGATCTCGTCTTGAATGATGGTAGTCCGACGCGGGTGGACGATAATACCGGTAATTTGAGCATTATTGACATATCACTGGTCCTTCATCAATACATTTTTGGCATCTGTTACAAAGCATTGGCTTTTGGACATAAGGTCTTACTTGGGCACGTTCGTGTCCAATATTGACATATTCATGGATTTTATTTAAAGAAAAGGTAAAAAAAAAACTTAGTACAGTTTTCGTTCGCACATTCCTATCCTTCTTGGTTATACAATGAATGTCCACTACGTCTTGGTCCTTCATGCTCTTGAGAATTTCACTTTCTCCCATCGTCCTCAAATCCCTGTGAAAGATTACTTCCTTACAAGTATTTGGGCCAATAAGAATAGTTACTTTAACTCGGAGATCATGAATTTGCGTCAGCTTAAGTAAATCCTTAATCTGGGAGTTATATTGTACTTTAGCAAGGAGGCTTCCATCTCGCAATTTTTTGACAAATCAAAATCGCCGTCCACCTGACCATCAAGGAACTTTTTGATGATAAAGGGGTTCATGTTCAAAAGCGATTGATTTTCATTCACGCATTTAACATTAGCTTACCCTGCATTCTCGGAGGGGGTTTTGAAAAGTGGTCTTCTCGTTTTGTCATTAGTGGGGGTTCCGTTTTTCATAGTCGAATTAGTCAAAGAGTGGTCATGAGTCGCCCCTCCTCCTTGTAGAGGAGAAGGGGTAGCCGGGGTATCATTCATATTGGGCATCGGACCAGGTCCGACCCCTTGTCTCAAAGCCGTAGTCCTGAAGGGATCAAAATCTCTTAACTCCTAACCTAACAGCAATAGCTGAGAGAGTAAGGCAGTTTTCCGTCTTCTACCCCCTCAGTGGAAGCCTGGTTGCGTTCTCCAGTACCACAGAGGGATCGAGTTATGTGTGGGACACTTCCTTACCGCCGAACTTGCCTAGGCGAAGGATGGTAATTCAATGCCCACCCCCCAAGCGAATACGGGAGTTCACGAGGAACTCCGGTAAGCTCAGGAAAGTCACATGAAGGTGAAAAAAAATCAGAATAAAAGAAAAAGTGCGCCAAAAGGACGCCCAAGACTACTGGGCTTCCCTACCCGGGGGTCAAAGCCCACAAGTGTAGAAGAGAGCTGCGGGTCTGAGGTGGGGTGCTGACTACTCCTTTGTGGCTAAGCACTAGCAGAGCCATTTCACAAAAAAATATAAAAAAAAAGAGCATAGCATTTTCCCTATTTGTTATCAATTTTGCCCGGCGGCAATGGGTTAAGACCAACCCGGCAGCATGGCAGCAGGAGACTGACCTTTCCTAAAGATGCCAGAGAGGCCAAACGCCGTGGCTACCGCGATCTTCTGGTCGTCCTCATCGTTGTCGTCGTCGTCGTCGTCTGAGTAGAAAAGCCTGAGTCCTCTCTTGGCCACAGACGACACAGACTGGGTCCACGGCGTTATATTATACGTGTACTTGTCTCGCAATTCCGCCAGGCCGGGAAACGGGAACGGGGCTATTCCCACCACAGTCTGTTGAGGGAAAAAATTAAACAGGTACAATCACACACACACGCGCGCACATACAGAAATACATACACACGTACGCACGCACGCAAGCACACACATACACATACACGCGCGCACGCACGCACGCACGCACATTCATACACACGTACGAGCACGCACACACATATGCATATATATACACACACACACACACACATATATATATATATGACTGCCACGATAATCCAATGGTGGACTCCCCGTCGCGGCGGTCGTAACAATGCCTGCGCACCGACTGCTGGCTCGAGCCTGAATTCACGGCAGGAAAACGACTTGAGAAGTCAAACGCAGGTGTCGTAGGGGACGTCACCGCCGTGGCACAAGTGTTAGCACCCCGAACCACGGTTGATTAGGAAGGGCATCCAACCAAGCAAAGGTGACACTGCCATTTAACCTCTAAATAGTGAAATGAGGGAGGCCTATGTCCTGCAGGAATGAATGGCTGTTAAAAAATATATATACATATATTTATGTATATATAATATATATACATATATATTTATATTATATATATTTATACATATATATTTATATATAGTTACGTATACATATATATATTATACATATATACACACGCACACACACACACACACACACACACACACACACACACACACACACACACACACACACACACGCACACACATATGTGTGTATGTCCGTTTATATACATATATATTTATATGTGTGTATACAAATATATATGTGTCTGTGTGCATACATATATATGTGTGTGTGTGTGTGTGTGTATGTGTATGTATGTATGTATGGATATACATTCCAGGCGTCGAAGATAAGTGCAGCCGTGAAGAATGTCATATTTATTTCGCAAACGTTTCAAGGTGTCATAAACCTTCATCAACAGTGCTGAAACAGGGAACCAGGCGGTAAGGTAATTAGACGGCACAGATTTTTCTGGTTTTACAAAGAGACATAACAGTTATAAAAGTAAACATAAGCATAAATCGATAAAATATACAGAGGATACACATAAATTACATAAACCCAAAATATATAACCACAAACAATAAATACGTGAAAAGGGACATAAACATAAGCTTTAAACCAACCGAAGTGGTGAGGAACGGTCTAGTGAGTAAACAAGATGGTTGCGGTAGTTACGTTGTTTAATGCTGGCTTCATCCTTTTTTTTTTTTTTTTTTTTTTTTTTTTGTAAGAGGGTCTTTGAAATGATGTTTGAGAAAGGGTGTGGGTGTGTTAGTGAATGCTCTCATATTGTCGAGGAACATGGCCTGCTCAGTGGGAGGCTAGTTCTGAAGGATACGGTGACGTAGCCACCGTGAGGTTGATCCCACGTGCCTAGCTTGGCAGCTAGGACAGGTAAATAAATATACCACATTAGTGCATATGTCAGTGCGGTGATTTATAGGTTGTTTTAAGTTTACGGCGAGCACTGTGCTCACTGTCATGGACGTCTTTTCCCCACGTCTCCTCAGATGGCTCGAGTGTGAATAATATTGTGACTAAAATAAGTGAATGCAAAATTATTCCATTATTATGCTCTATGTTTGTTCATTGAATTAAAGTTACAAATATAATAATAATAATAATAATGATAATAATAATAATAATAATAATAATATTAAAAATGACGATAATAATAATAATAATAATAATAATAATAATAATAATAATAATGATAAAAAAATGATAATAATTTTTAGCTTCAGCCACACATATATGAGTAAAAAAGAAGAGCTTAAACATAAGAAAATTTGTGTACATAGAGTAAATTACTGAACATCTCTGAAAAAAAAAAATCTGAAATCGGAATACAATAATATACATAGAACATTTTCACATCAGCTTCATAATGCAAGCAACAGACGTATATATAGCAAGAAACCATGTAAACAGTAAATTAATTATATGTAGAGCAAAATCATAGCTAAGATAAAAACACATGACATAAAAATTAATGATTCAATTACTGTCATTAATCAAGTGGGATTAACATAGAGCAGATTAACCCAATGTTGTCAAACGATACTTTGGGCTCTTACTTCACTGCCATTCAAGGTTGTTATCAATATATTCTAAGATTCTAAGATCCGCGACATACTGTTATAAATTACAGTTCCAAGTAACTCTTGAAGGGTCCTAACATTCTGAGATATTCACAGTCTTAATGTATCTCCCACGGAGGGGCAAGAAACAATCGTCTCATGATATTATTGTAAGTCAAACGTTGTTAAACGTTGAGACTCGATGCCGACACCAGAGAGAATAGGAGTACAGTGGGTAGCAAACATTTTTAAAAGATTGCATGTCGCGTCTTCACTTTCAAACCTAAATGTTTTTATCGGGTTATTCCCCTTAAAACACAGCTTCCTGGATTCCTTCCGTATATCTTCTTCACTCATAAAATCTTTTGATTTGATATGGCCAGCATAAGCGAAGGAGGCTACGTATTCGAACTTTGTGTTGCTCAGGTAGGTGGCAAGCGACTTAGTAACTTTGGACAAAAGTTACTAAAGTTACAGATTTCGTTGAGCTGTATATAATATGATGTTTATCCGTTGACATATGACAAGCAATTCATTAAGGACAGAGGCCCTGGGGCAGATCATTGCTTGATCGTCAGCGTACGAGAAATTGTTGGTCGGACGCCCAGCGACGTGGGATTTAGCTGGCCAATTAATTCATCTACATAGATATTGAATAGCAGCGCGCTACAACATGACCCCTGCCTAATGCCATTACCCGTCATAAAAGATCTGAACCATGCAACACTCCATTTCACGTATAGGAGCTGATTGCATTAATAATACAAGGTAAGCCGGCATGCCTCAATCAGAAAGCTTAACCAACAGTCCCCAGCAAGTCAGGCGAGCGAAGGTGCGCTCTGTGTTTACAAAGTATGTAAAAACTGGCGAATCAGATTGCGATAGTAAGTAATTACTTCCTTCGATTTAGTAAAATATTTTCGATGATTTTGGAAACAGTTGCTATGACAACAGAAGTATATTTTTGCAATATACGATGTATCTTTCAATTTACTTTTTAACAGTGGAAATATGGAAACTGAAATGACAGAATGCGGCAGGTACCCATGTGCTAGAAATCATTCCTTTCTATGCCATGTGTTTTTATCTTAGTTATGATTTTGATCTACATACAATTACTTTACTGTTTACACGGTTTCTTGCTATATATACGTCTGCTGCTTGCATTATGAAGCTGATGTGAAAATGTTCTATGTATATCATTGTATTCCGATTTCCGATTGTTTGCACTATTTTTTTATATGTTCACTAATTTACTCTATATACACATATTGTCTTATGTTTAAGCTCTTTTTTATACTTATATATAAATTATTATAATAATTTTATCATCATCATCATCATCATTATTATTATAATTATAATTATTATTATTATTATTATTATTATTATTATTATTAGTAGTAGTAGTAGTAGTATTATATTTGTAACTTTAATACAATGAACAAACATAGAGTATACTAATAGAATAATTATGCATTCACTTATTTTAGGCACAATATTATTCAAACTCGATCCATCTGAGGAGACGTGAAGAAAAGACGTTCATGACAGCGAGCACAGTGCTCGCTGTATATAGGCATTAGACTCCTTTTAACGGATATCAAACATCCTGTCTTGGCAGCAGACATAAGGATCGCCGGCCAAGAAATAAGTGAGATTTGCAATTAGGAGGAACCATTCGGAGGGCTCGGGAATCATCACTTCCGGGGAGTTATGATGGGAGGATGTTGTGATACTGTATTTCTTATTCATTTATTAGGGATTAACATTTATTACATTTCTATGTATTAATTTGTTTATTCCACGCTGTAGCTGTAACAATATAATTTAGTTATTTTATTATGTTTGTTTCTTTCAGTAATCAGCAAAAGAATGTTTACCTAAATTCCGAAACTTTCCAATACTTTTAATTATGCGTTCCACAACACACACGTACGCACACACACACACCCACACACACACACACACACACACACATACACACACACACACACACACACACACACACACACACACACACACACACACACACACACACACACACACACACACGTGTGTGTGTGTATATATATATGTATATATATCTGTAAATATCTGTGTGTATGAATATCTACATATTTGTATACATGCATGTATATATATATGTGTGTGTATGTATATATGTATGTATATATATATATATATTCACAGATGTGTGTGTGTGTGTGTATATGTATATATGTATATATGTAAAGCTATATAGTAGTAAGTTAGGCAAAAAAAAAACAAAAACAAAAAATGAAGACTAATATAAACCTATCATATTGGCAAGATATTATGGGGGGCAAACAACCCCTGCGTTTACTATAACATACCAAACGGCTCAGGGTGAACGGTTTCGATAATCAGCTGATTATGGTAAGCAAACTGCTTTTTACCGCTGAGACTTGTTAGTCATTAATATCACACATATTAATGACTAACAAAGATAGAAAGTTAAAAAGTAATATATGATGCAACTCAGACAGATGTACTTTTGAGGCTCTAAGTTGGCGGCCATTTTGACTCGCGAAACGTTTCGTTAGCCTTGCGTTCCGTTGGAAAACACGGAATAATTTGGTGCGCTACAAGGAACACGCTCAAACGGAACGGCCTGTGGCGCTCAAATGTTAATATTGAAGCACGATTTTTTGTGTTTAAACACATTTACTATGGCCTTTATCTTTTAT
>NC_061819.1:31188360-31190860 GCF_019202785.1 Penaeus chinensis | reverse complement strand
AGGGCATTGGAGTTGCAACGGAAAATCCGGTTGTCGATCCGGGTCGCCCGAGATCAGGGCATGATCATAATGCCCAAAGATCAAGCTACCTTGAATTTCCTCCGGGAAACGAAGGAGCTAACCGATGGGAGGAAAGTGAGTCTTTCCCCACTAAGTCCCGAGGAAAAGAGAACCAAGATGGTGCTACTTGGCTTCTCAGTCTCGTATGATGTGGAGCTGATCGCTTCACACCCACAGGTCGTGTAGGCTTCCCGAATGTCAGAGGGGAAGACCCCAACCAGGCAAGTCCTGGTGACCATGAAAGGTGCCCCAACCACTACCCTTGATCTGGGTAACTGGGGCACCTACAACCTTCGAACGTATGTGCCAGAACCACTTCGGTGTTTCAAGTGCCAGAAATACGGACACCACCAGGCTAACTGTACAGCCAAGCCTAAATGTGGTGTCTGTAGCAAGGCACACAACACAGAGGTATGCCTCAAGGCATACAAAGAGGAAAAGAGGGACACAACAGCCAAATGTCCCAACTGTGCCAAGAAGCATCATGCCTGGAGCCTGACTTGCTCTGTCAGGAAAAAGGCGGTACTCAGGCGACAAGAGGTTGCTCAAAACCGACCAGACTTTGTTCCTGCCCCACCGGGCACCCATGTCTGGGGAAGGAACAAAAGCGAAAAGGCCTCCCGACCTCCTAAGAGGAAGGAAGCTGCCCCCCAGCCGACACCGGATGTCTCCAACAAAAAGGAGTTTCCGACAATGCCAAAGGTGCACTGTGACTCTGGTCACTGTGACTCTGGTCACAGTGACTCTGGCCACTGTGACCCTGGTGGGGAGGATTGGCTGGTGTGTCGATGAGACCGTCACAAGTGACCATTACGGCACTATAACTACCCTCATGGATGCTGGCCCAGCCGAAATCCTAAGACCGAATCCAAGATGGAAAACAGACAAGGCCAACTGGCAGGCGTTTCAAAACGCCTTGGCCCTCTGTCTGAGATGCAACGATCCCCCACAAAGCGAAAATGTGGAAGTGCTCGAAGCTAGCCTGCTAAACGCCATTAATGAAGCAGCCTCACAGACCATACCCAAAACTCGGCCTGGGTCCAGAAGTCACAAAGACGCCTGGTACTTCAATGACGAGATCAGGGAGGTCAACCACAGGGTGAACATGTGCCGAAAACTATTTTGAAGGCAAAGAACCCCTGACAACTTATCCCTCCTAAGGGAAGCTGTCACGGATGCCAAGGAAACTGCCAACAGAGTCAGGCAGGAAAAGTGGCTGGAATGGTGTGAGTCCTTCGACCACCAAACCACCCTTTCAGAGCTGTGGCAACGGGTCAAGCGAGCTACCAGCCGCTCAGCCCCGAGGTGCACCCATCACGACCCCCAAGCAAAGGCTAACAGACTGGCGCACGAGTTCTCTGCGAGAACGAGCAGCAACAGTCTGCCAGCCGAGCTGAGGGCAAGACAAGTCCATCTACAGCCAGACAGACACGCTCAGATCAGAGAAAGGGCAGCCGAACCCGATAACTCAGACGTTATCTTTTCTCTGAGGGAACTAAGGAAAGCCTATAAAACCAGTTCCAACACACCCCCGGGCTCTGATGGGATCTCGTACCCCATTATCTCCCACCTAGGACTAGCAGGTGAGCGTGCACTCTTGCAACTCATCAACAAGTCCTGGGAAACTTCCACTCTACCCCAGAGTTGGCAGAGGGCTACCATAGTTCCCGTCCCAAAACCAAAGGAGCCGGGGAAGTACCGCCCCATCTCTCTGCTCAGCTGCCTGGCCAAGACGGCTGAGAGGATGGTACTAAACCGGCTTCAATGGAAAACGGGACCCCCGCACGAACACCTCCACGGGTTCACAAGGGGCATGGGCACAGCACACAGCATAGCCATGCTCTCAAGCACAATCAGCAAGGGCCCAGCTGTGGTGGTATTCCTTGACCTGGAGAAGGCTTTTGAACTGGCAAGTCCGCTTGCCATTCAGGAAAGCCTGAGCCAGAAGGGAATCAGAGGAAAGCTCTTGGCTTGGATAGGTGACTACTTCAGGAACAGGACTGCCAATATCAAATTCCAGGGTCACCTATCACAGCACATGCCGCTCGAAAATGGAACGCCACAGGGTGGGGTTCTCAGTCCAGCCCTATTCAACACTTTAATGTCCTGCATCCTCAACATAAACCTCCCAGTGGGGTGCCAGATCATCTCGTATGCAGACGATCTAGCTATCACCTCCACTGGACCACGCAGCCAGAATAAAGCCCAGCGTTGTCTGGACCTCGTGTCAGAGGAGTGTTGTAGGACAGGACTAAAGATCTCTGCAGCCAAATCCAAAGCCATGGCTCTGAGACAGAGAGTTCGAGGCACACGACTGAATATCCAGGGAGTGGAATTAGAATGGGTCAAGGACTATCTATACCTTGGGGTAAGGATAGACCGGACCCTCTCCTTCCATAAGGAGGTCCAGTACCTGGTTGACCGAACCAAAGCAAGACTG
>NC_061819.1:31163360-31170860 GCF_019202785.1 Penaeus chinensis | reverse complement strand
CATCTCTCTCTCTCGTCACTCTCTTCTCTCAGTCCCCACCCTCCCTCCCTCCCTCCCATCCCTCCCTGCACCCCTTTCCCCCCCTCTCTCTTTCTCTCTCTCTCTCCTCTCTCTCATCTCATCTCTCTCTCTCATCTCTCTCTCTCTCTCTCTCACTCTCTCTCTCACTGTCACTGCTCTCTATCTCTCTCCGTCCTCTCTCTCACTCACTCTCTCTCTCTCAGTCATCTCAATCTCTCTCTCTCTGTCTGTCTGCATCTCTCTCACGTCTCTCTCTGTGTCACATCCTCTCATCTCTCCTCTCATCTCGTCTCTCTCCCCCCTCTCTCTCTCACTTTCTCTCTGGTCACCCTCTCTCTCTCATCTCATCTCTCACATCTTTAATCTCTCTTCTCTCTCTCACTCCAGTCCTCGTCTCGTCTCTCCTCAGTCTCTCTTGATCTCTCTCTCTCGACTCAGTCTCTATCTTCTCTCGCTTCCTCTCTGTCACATCTCGTCTCGCCCCCCCCCCCCCTCTCTCCTCTCTCTCCCTCAATATCACTCTCTCTCTCTCATCATCACTCATCTCCCCTTATTTTCTCCTCTCTCTCTCTCGTGTCCCCTGTCACTCTCATCTCTCTCCCTGTCACTACACATCTCGTCTCTCTCTTTCTCTCTCTCTCTCAAACTTTCAACATCTCTCATTCTTCTCTCCTACAATCTCAATCGCAATCATCGTCTCTCTCATCTCTCTCTCTCTTCTCTATCTTCTCTTTTTTCTCTCATCATCCTCTCTTATTTCTCTCACTCCCATCGTCTCGTTTCTCTCTCTCTCTTTTCTTCTCCTCTCAACTCTCTTCTCAACACACACACTACCCACGACAAGACAACACCCACACACGACACAACACACAGACACACACACCACACATACCCTCATTCTCTCTCTCTCTCCTCTCCCTCTTCCTCTCCCTCTCCCCCCTCTCTCCCTCGCATCCCTCTCTCCCTCTATCCCTCTTTCCCTCATCCCTTCCCTCACCTTCTCTCGTCTCTCAATCTCTCCTCCCACACACACACACACACCACCAAAACACCACACACACACACACACCCACTCACATATATAAACACACACACACACACACACACACAACTCTCTCTCATCTCTCTCTCTCGTCTCTCTCTATCGTGTCGACCTCCTCTCAAATCTCTCTGCTCTCTCTCTCGTCTTTTCTCTATCTCTCTCTGTCACTCTCTCTCTCTCTCTCTCCTCTCCCAGATTCTCTCGTCTCCTCTCGTCTCGTCTCTCTCTCTCCACTCTCTCTGTGTCACATACTCCTCTCTCATCTTTCTCTTCTCTCTCTATCTCTCGTCTCTCCTCCTTCTCTCTTCTCTCCTCTCTCTCTCTCTCTCCTCACCCCCTCTCTCTCTCTCTCCTCTCAACCTCCTCTCTCTCTCTCTCTCTCTCTCTCTATTTCTCTCTTTAGCTCTATTTCTCTCTGTCTCGCTTTCCTCTACTCTCTTTCTCTCTATCTCTCACACACACACACACTACAAACACTCTCTCTCATCCTCTCCATAATCGTCTTCTCTCTCACGACATCTCATCGGATCCGTCGGTCACGGTCGAGCCTCTCTCACTAGTAATTCTCCTCTCTCATCTCTCTCATCTCTCACCTATTCCTCACCCTCTCTCCTTCTCAGTCCCTCCTCTCCCTCTCTCCCTCTCACGCTCTCCCCCCCCTCTCCCCCCCCCCCTCTCTCTCTCTCTCTCATCAATCCCTCTCTCGTCTCGTCGTCCAATCTGCGTCCTTCTCTCTCCTCTCACTCTCTCTCTCTCTCTCTATTCTCCACTCACACACACAAAAACACACACACACACGAACCCACACACACACACACACACACACAACACTACACACACACACACAGCACACAAGAAAGCACACACACACAACAACACACAGTACCCACAGCACACACAAAAAACGCAACGCACGCTACGCACGCACACACTCACACACAAATGACACACAC
This sequence comes from Penaeus chinensis, assembly GCF_019202785.1. Taxonomy (NCBI): domain Eukaryota; kingdom Metazoa; phylum Arthropoda; class Malacostraca; order Decapoda; family Penaeidae; genus Penaeus; species Penaeus chinensis. The sequence continues at coordinate 31,168,844 of NC_061819.1, read as the reverse complement.
ACACGCAACACACACGCAACACACACACACACATACACACACATACACACACACACACACATACACTACACACCCATGCACACACACACACACGACCCACACGCACGGACGCACGCACAGCACACACTCACGGAAAAAAAATAAAAAGAAAGGAAAGACAGAGGTAACCCACACACAAAAAAACACACACACACACACACACACACAAACCATGACAGACACACACACAAAAAACGACTACATACACACTAAAAGTATTCATATGAAAAAAATATAGACATATATAATATATTAAAAAAATAAAAATAACACATATAATTATAGTATATGAATTTAGTATATACACATGATGATATATCTATATATAAGGGTATATAAATATATATAAATAGAAATAAATAAAACATATGAACATACAGTACAAAAATAGCATTACACAATACAGACATATATATTACATATATCAATTTATAGTATCAAATATTATAAAAAAACTATATCTCCTCTCACACTCTCCTCTCACCCTCTCATCTATCTCTCTTTCTCTCTCACTCTTCGCTCTCTCTCTCCTCGTCGCTCTCGTCACGCTCTCTCTATTTATATATATATATATAATATTTATATATAGGTGTGTGGTGTGTGTGTGTATGTATGTACAACACACAACACACACACACAACCACACACACACACACTCTCTCTCTCTCTCTCCTCACTCTCTCTCTCTCTCTCTCATCTCTCTCCCTAATCCTCCTCTCCCTCTTCACGGCTCCTAAGCCACCTCTTTCCTCTCTCCCCCCACCCACTCTCACTCTCTCTCTCTCTCTCTCTCTCTCTTACTCTCGACGATCTCTCTCTCGCGACAAACCACACCACACACACACACTACACAAACACACAAGGATTGCGACACACACACAAGCAGAACACACACACTCACATATAGACACAACCACACACACACACACACACACACACACACACAACACACACACACTCACATATAACACACACACAAAAGCATCACAAAGATTGCACAACATACTCACTCATTCTCTCTCTCTCACTCTTTTTCTCTATCTCTCTCTGTCACCTCTCCTCCTCTCTCCTCTGCTCTTCTCCTCTCCGATCCATCTCTCGTCATTCTCATCATCTCTTCTCTCGTTTCGCTCTCTCACTCTCGTCTCTGTCCACACGACCTCTCTCTCTCTCTCTAAGCTCCTCACTCTCTCTCATCTCTCTCATCTCTCTCTCGTCCTCTCTCTCTCTCCACTCACTCTCTGTCTGTCCACACACTCTCGTCTCTCTCATCTCTCATCTCTCGATCTTTCTCTCTCTCTCATACTCTCTCTCTCTCTCACATCCTCTTCGACTCACTCTCATCTCTTTCACATACTCTCTCTCTCTATCCCCTCTCTCTCTTCCCCCCTCTTTTCCTCTCACCCCCTCCCCTCTTCTCTCTCCCCCTCACTCTCTCTCCTTTTTCCCCTCTTCCCCCCTCCCTGTCACCTCTCTCCCCCCTCCCCCCTTCTTTTCTCTCCTCCAACTCCTCCCCCCCCCCCCTTTTCTCTCTCTCCTCTCTCTCCCCTTTTCCTCTCTTCCCCTCTTCCTCCCCCCCATTCCCCCCACTCTCCCCCCTCCTCTCTCTCCTCCTCTCTCCTCACTCTCCTCTCCTCTCCCTCTCTCTTTTCCCCAACACACACACACCTCACACCAACACCCCCACACAAACACACACTCACCACAAAACCACAAAACCAAAACCCACACCCCTCTCCTCTCTCTCTCCTCTCTCTCTCTCCTCCCTCTCTCTCTCCCCCACACCCAAAAAAACAAAAAAACACCCCAAAACACACACACACACACATAGACCACACACACAAAAACAAAAAACACACACACACACTCTCTCTCTCTCCTCATCTCATCTCTCTCTCTGTCCCTTTTTCTCCTCTCTCCTCTTCTTTTTTCTCTCTCTCTTTTTTTCCTCTCTCTCTCTTCCTCTTCTGCACTCTCTCTTCACTCTCTCTCTCCTCTCCTCCTCTCACCTCCCTTTCCTCTCTTTTACTCTCTCACACACACACACACACACCACACACACCACACCACACACACACCACACACACACACACACAAAACACACAACACATACACACACAACACACACAAACACACAAAAACACACACACACACAAAACACACAACCCCACGCACACACAAACCACAACACACACCACAAAAAACAACACAAAACACACACAGATACACCCCCAAAAGGGAAATTTATATAAAAAAAAAATATACCCTAAATTAATATATATAATATGATAAATACATATACCCCATAATGTATAATATGAATATATATTACAATTATAAATAATATATAAATATATATATATATATAAACACATATACAATATACATAAAACATACAACAAATATTACATAATATACAATATAAACAAAAATAATAAAAAATCTCTTCTCTTCTCTCTCTCTCCTCTCTCATCTCTTCTCTCTTTAATAATAAAATAATAAAAAATTAAAATAATATTATATATATAGGTGGTGTGTCTGTTATGAATGTAAAACACCCACACACACACAAAAACCAAAACACACACACACACAAAACACAACACACCCCAAAACACACACACACACCACCACACCCCACAAAATACACATAATAACATATGCATTCAAACATTATACCCCGTAAGAAAAAGGTGAGGGAGAGAGAGATGAAGAAAGATGAAGAGAGGGGGAGAGAGGAAAGAAAGAGAGAAGGAAAAAAGAGAAGGGGGAAGGAAGGGGGAGAAAGAGAAGAGAAAAAGACACAAAAACACCCCCACACACCCCCACCACACACACAACACACACCCCACACACACAAAACACAACACACACACAGAGAAAAAGAAAGAAAGGAAGAGAAGTAAAGAGAGAAAAGAAGAAGAGAGAGAGAAAAAAGAGAGAGAAAGAAGGAAGAGAAGAGAGAGAAAAGAGAAGGGGGAGAGAGAGAGAAAAGAGGAAAAAAGAGAGAAAAGAGAGGGAAAGAGGGTAAAAGAGAGTGAAAAGAGAGAAGAGGGGAGAGAGAAAGAAGGAGAAAGGGGGAAAAAGAAAAGAAAGAGAGGGAAAGAGAAAAAAAAAAAAAAAGGAAAAGAGAGAGAAAGAAAGAGAGGGAAAAGAGAAAAAGAAAGAGAGGAAGAGGGAAAGAAAGAAAGAAAGGAAAGAGAGAAGGGAAAAAAAGAGAGGAAGAGAGAGAAAAGAAAGAAGGAAGAGAAAATAAAAAAGAAAGGGAAAGAGAGGAAAAAAAAGAGGAAGAGAAAAAAAAAAGAGGAAAGAGGAAAAAGAAAAGGGGAAAGGGGGGGGGGGGGGGGGGGGGGGGGGGGGGGGGGGGGGGGGGGGGGGGGGGGGGAGGGGGGGGGGGGGAAAAAAAGGGGGGGGGGGGGGAGGGGGGGGGGGGGGGGGGGGTGGGGGGATGGGGGGGGGGGGGGGAAAAAGGAAAGAGAAGGGAAAAGAGGAAAAGGAAAAAGGAGGGGAAGAGAAAAGAAGGAAGAAAGGATAAAGAGAAAAAAAAGAGAGGAGAAAAAGAAAAAAGAATTAAAGAAAGAAAAAGAAAAGAAAAAAAGGGTTTTTTTTCGCTTCCCCCGGTCTTCCCCCCCTAGTAAATCTCTTCAAGTAAAAGCATACAAAAATGAAATTGATTCGCATATACAGAAAACCCCGAAAGATCTATGTTCGACAGCACTATCAAAATTCACCAGCTACTCTACTGGTAAAGGGATTTTTCTTCAGCACAAGCAGTGACAGACAACTGTTTGTATTTCAGCAACTGCTTCACTAACCTCGATGGTTACAGTCAATACCTGTAGATACACTAACCGTACCAAATTAGATCACACTCCTGTGAAAATATCTGTTGGTAGTGTTGCTGTTATTTGTTGATGGGGATACAGCTGTCAAGACATTTGCTTATTTTTAAACAACTAGTTTTCTTGAAAACTCTATAGTAATCATTACTTTTATGTTTATTTCGAGTCGTAAATTTTGCCTTGAAGTGAGTTTGGATTATTCTTTTTTATATTATTATTATCCTATATCAACTGATCATGTTTTTACATACTCATCTCCATGTATCCCAGCTTTCTTATCTTCATGGTCAATGCCATTCGAAGGTCAAACTTTCCTTTGAGGTTCGGCTTAAGCAATGTCCAAACTATGGGTTATTGCGCACGCTGAGGCCCGGTGTAACAACCCAGACTCTACACCCTTCCAAAATATACCCGGGGTTATTTCAGGCAAGGTCAGTTTATACCCTTTCCCTTCCTCATGCAACAAGCACAATACTATATTGCCAGAAGATAATGGCACACGCCACCGCCAGTAATTAAGGTATGATTTTATGGGAGTTTATCAAAGCAGCATGTTTTGGACGAATGAACATTTTTTAAAACTAAGGAGGCCAGACCCGTAACGTCGTCTTTCTACCTTCGTTCCAAAAGATAGTATAAATAAAGACGTTCAACATGCTGCTTTAATGACCCCCAAAATACATTTACCAGAATATTTTTTTCTTAATAGTGACAATGAAAATAACAATTATCATTATCGTAATCATAATGATTATTATCATAATAAATATTTAAATTTTAAATTTCATATAGAATTCAATGCACAATGCAGTTGTGTGATTACTGCATGCTCGGCATTAACACCAGCTATTATCTGTTGGCAATATCATAATATACTTGTTACATGCAAAAGGGAAGGGGTATATTTTGGCCCAGGGGGGTATGTTCTTGCCTAGCTCGTATATACCTAGGCGTATAAACTGGCTTATCCTATCCTAGCTTAACATAGTTTAAAATACCCCCGGGTGTTTTCTGAGCGGAGGTATAGCCTGAGCTGTTACACCGGGAGTGTTCAGACTGCAAATCTGGACACACATCATTGCTGCTCCAGTGCCTTATTCTGGAACTTACTGAAACAGTGTGGTGGATTGTGGTTAAAGGATGGAATGAGACAGAAAACTGGAGTGACGAGTGGTGGAATATGCCTGAGCAGTAAAGTACTGGTTTGGTGGAACCTGGAGTGTGGTAGCGTTATTATGGATTTCTTGCTGCGGAAGCCATCCGGCGAATGAAATGTGAGCTGGATTTTGATGCAACTACCAAAGGCAACTACCTGGGAATCGAAGAAGTGCACATGAAACCCCATTCAAGTCACTGTTCAACGCCTTCCACAGCACAGCACACGCCACCGCCAGTAATGTGGACGGACATTATTTCTCTCGCATACCATCTATAACACCATTTTATTGTCTATTACACCAAGCATCTATTTTACAGTCCAGATCCAACTACTCACTTTGCTTATGTCTCTCTGCCACCCACAACGTTTCCACCGTTCGCTACTCAACAGCCACCATGCTTAGCTCAGCTTAGGAAGATTCAGCACTAATTACTCCAGGCAGAG
>NC_061819.1:31133360-31138360 GCF_019202785.1 Penaeus chinensis | reverse complement strand
TTAATTTGCAGTCTGTTGGTGTTGCTGGTAAAGTTTTAAGTATGTTAACAGCGTGTTCATGCTGAAGGCAGTTTTAGCTCGTATTCCCGTGTGTCTTCAAGGGTTCTTCAGGGTAATGTTCTTGGCCCTTTGCTCTTCATTTTATATACAAGCAACACGTGGTCCGGCATTACTAATGAAAGGAAACAGTAGCTGACAGTCTCAATGTAGACCCGATGATAATTCAATCGTGGTGCTCTCGGTGGGGTATGAAATTAAATCGTACCAAATCCAAGGAAATGATTGTGAGTCGGTCTAAAATACAGTTGCCACAGCATCCAAGTCTGCCGATTACTGGACTCTTAATCACTTCAGTGGATTATCATTCAAAGCTTACATTTGAATTGCAGATTTGGAATATGGCTTTGGCAGTTTCATGAAAGTTAGGCATCATTCGCAAGTGCAAGATTTATGAAGATGACAACATTAGTCGTAGATGCTTTTTTCCTTCTATTCCGCCTCATTTTGAGTGTTGTTCTCCTGTGTGATTATCTGCTGCAAAGTCACACTTATGACTGCTTAATTTGTCTTTTAATTCCATTAAATTTCTATCATCCAACTTAAATTTGGACATTGGGCATCGTAAAGATATTGGACCTCTTTCAGTTGTATACAAGATTGTAACCAATAATTCACATCCCCTCCATAAGCTTTTACCTGATTTTTATCAAACTGTAAGAGTTGCTAGAAGTTCTATGACCCTCAATTCAATGACACTTGATGCAAGTCGATCGTCTACTTCTCAGTTTTCTAGATGCTTTTTTACAACTTTTGTTGGCTTTGGAACAGATTGTACTTCTCCGACTCTTGATAAGTTTAAAAGATCAGCTAATATGTTTTTACTACGTAAATAAGAGACGATGTTCTACCTTCTCTTTCTTTCTTAGCTGTGTTTTGACCTGCACTGACACCTTTGGTGGTATATTTCTCGATTTTTTTAGTGAAGTTCTTTATATGGCTTATATGATGGTAATAATAATAATTATAATGAAAAAAAAAAATAATAATACACATGTATATATATAAATGTAGATATATAGATAGATATATACAAACATACATATATACCCACACAGATGAATATAAATTTACACACACACACACACACACACACACACACACACACATATATATAAAACACACACAGGTATGTAAATACACACACACACACAAACACACAAACACACACACACACACACACACACACACACACACACACACACACACAAACACACACACACATATGTATAGAGAGAGAAACAAATGTATATATGTGTGTGTGTGCATATATATATATATATATATATATATATATATATATACACACATACACACACACACACATACGTAAACACATACACATACACGCGGTGCAAGTATAGGCGACTGTACTTAAGCCAATTCTAAGTACCTGGATATTTTTCAAGTACAAGTTTAGTCGCTTTGCGATGTATTGAAGACCAACTTAGAAGTACATGTTATTGTACTTGAGTACAAGTACTTTATGTGATTTAGATATACCACTCATGGGTTCGGAAGGCTGTGGAAACTTTCAAATTTCTTTCTCAGATTCAGTCAAATCCTTTTTTATTTTTGGCCCGGTAAGGTCAATCGGCTGGTCTCCTTCGGCGGGCGTTCATGCCGCCGTTGGCAGTCACATAAGTCCCGTGAGTGCCGTTACTATGGCTATATATCCTCTCAACACCCCTGTAGCTGTTAGACTCTGGTTCTAACATACAGCTTCTTTGAAGGCAAACGATTCATAAAACCTCTCACAAAAAGAGATAAAAGTTGACGAACCATGCAAGACCCAGATCATGGCAGTCGCATGGCAGCCTCTCCAGGCCTGCACCCAAATCAGGGAGACCTCTGACTTCCCCTCAGAAGTCCCTCTTGACCGAAATGGGAGTACAAGCTAAACCATCCGAAAAATCTGCTGCCACCACGACCAGATCCCAGAATCCAAGCCGAAAGGGCCGTCCGAAACGACCTAGGCCGGAGACAGTTTCCCACAGTTTAAGGTTCCCTCTGAACCTGAAGGCTTCGACAATGCCTACTAACTGGTCAGAGCAATGGAGATGCAGAGAAAAATCCAGTTGTCAATCCTGGTTGACAGTAACCGGGGCATGATCATTGTGCCTAAAGATGAAGCTACCCTGAATTTCCTACAGGAAACAAATCAAATGAGCTCAAAGATGGGCGGAAAGTGTGTCTCTCACCACTGAATCCCGACAATAGGAGAGTCAAGATGGTGCTACTTGGCTTCTTAGTTTCGTATGATGTGGATCTGATCACATCACACTCACAGGTCGTGGGGGCTTCCCGAATGTTGAAAGGGGAGACCCCAACCAGGTAAGTCCTGGTGACTCTGAAAGGAGTCCCAATTACTATCTTTTATCTGGTAACTGGGGCACCTACAACCTCAGAACGTATGTGCCTGAGCCACTTCGGTGCTTCAAATGCCAAAAATACGGTCAGGCTGGCTGCAAGGCCAGGCCCAAATGTGGTGTCTTTAGCAAGGCACACAACCCCGAGGTGTGCCTCAATGCACACAAGGAAGGACAAAGGGACACAATAGCCAAATGTCAAAATTGTGCCAAGAAGCATCATGCCTGGAGCCTGGCTTTCTTAGGCAACAAGAGGGCGTTGAAAAGCGACCAAACTTTGTTCCTGCTCCCCCAGAACAAAAGGAAAAAGGTCTCTCGACCTCCTAAGAGGAAGGAAACTCCTCCCCAGCCGGCACCGGATATCTCCAATAAAAGGAGTTTCCTGCCATTGCAGATGTGCAGAAAAAGGACCAGAGGACTAAAGGTTCAAAGAGCACTGTCAAAGCCTCACTAAGAGACGATAATCTCCTCTTTGATAGGGAGATATGATTCTCCTGTTGACTGCTGTAGTCACTGCAATAGCAACAGCTTTGGGGAGGTCGAATGAGGAGGCGGAGAAGGCAGTCACGGTCGCCATGATGACAATGACCCAGACTGTTGCAGTTCTGAAAGGGAGGAAGCTGGAGAGAGCCAATCCAGCCCCACCCTCACCCCAGGACGAGACTCCCCTCCCCACTCCAACCCTGGTCTTGCCCTCACAGGTAGAACCAAACCAGGCTGAATCTGCGCACCCAGTGCCAGTCAGTGCTGACCTTACCCAGGTAAAGTCACCAAAGAAAAAGAATAACACAGACAAAGCCCCAAATGATTAAAGCCAAACTAACAAAAGTCAGAGCTACCAAAAACTCCGGAATATCATACTCTGAATCCAAATACAAAGAGCCTCAGATGTAACTAACACCAAATAACATCATGACACACAATCTAAGCATACTACAGTGGAACATCTGTCGCTATAATTCGAGAAATGCCATCCTCCACGCAATAGTGCGATCAAGGAACATCGACATTGTCATGCTCCAGAACACATTAACAGAGGGGACTGTTCACTTCTCATGGTATCATATCTTCATGCTGCCAAGCACAGCTGATCAAAGCAACAATCCCCTGCTCTGCAACAGCCGATGCACTGCACTGTGGAGATGTTGAATCTCTTGATATTGAGATTCACCTGGCGGGGGGGCTCCCTCAAGCTGTACTATGTGTACAGCAGGCCAGGCTGTAGGAGCTTAGACATCAGCCAGGTCCGTGCTACTGCAGCACAAGACTGACTAATCATAGGGGGAGACTTCAAGTCACACCACTCCATCCTGGCTCCCTGCAGGGCACCGGATGCGGCAGGCTATCACATAGCCAGTGTGCTTGAGACATTCCCTGAGATCGCTCTTCTCAATACCCAAGAGCCAAGGCATGTCAGAAGAGGGGTCTTAGACCTCACTTTTGCCACTGCAGTTCTGGTGGAGAGAATCAAATGGTGTATCGATGAAAACGTCACAAGTAACCACTATGGCACTATTACTACCCTCATGGATACTGGCCCAGCCCAAATGTCAAAACCAAATCCAAGATGGAAAACAGACTAGACCAACTGGTAAGCCTTTCAGAATGCCTTCGCTCACTGCCTTAGATGTAATGAATCTCCACAGAGCGAAAATGTGGAAGTTTTTGAAGCTAGACTTATCAATGCCATAAATCAAGCAGCCTCACAGACCATACCTAAAACTTGGCCTTGGTTCAGGAGTTACAAACACGCCGGTACTTTAATGACGAGATTAAGGAGGTCAACCACAGAATAAACCTGTGCAGGAAACAATTCCGAAGGCCAAGAACCCCTGACAAGTTAGTCCTAAGGGAAGTTGTCAGGGATGCCAAGTAAACTGCCAAAAGAGTCAGGCAGGAAAAGTGGTTGGAATGATGTGAGTATTTGACCACTGAACCACCCTTCCAGAGCTGTGGTAATGGGTCAGACGAGCTACTAGCCGCTCAGCCCTGAGGTGCACACACCATGACCCTCAATCAAGAGGCAAAGAACAAGCAGCAACAGTCTGCCAGCCAAATTGAGGGCAAACCAAGAACGCCTATACTAGGCAGACTTGGTCATATCAGGGAAAGGGCAGCTGAACCCAATAACTTAGATGTTATCTTTTCTCTGACGGAACTGAGAAAAGCCTATAAAAACAATTTTCGCTCAGCCCCGGGATCTAATGGGATCTCGTACCCCACCATTTTCAATCTAGGACGTGCAGGTGAGCTTGCATTCCTGCAACAACAAGTCCTGGGAAACTCCCACTCTACCCCAGAGCTGGAAGACGGCTAACATAGTATCTATCAAAGGAGCTAGGGAAGTACCGCCCCATCTCTCTACTCAGCTGTCTGGCCAAGGCGGCCGAGAGAATGGTACTAAACCGACTCCAATGGAAAATGGGACCCCCACATGAACACCTCCATGGATTCACAAGGGGCATGAGCATAGCACGCAGCATAGCTCGTAAGCACAATTAGCAATGGCACCTCTGTGGTAGTATTCCTAGACCTGGGGAAGGCTTTTGAATTAGCAAGTCCTCTGGCCATTCA
>NC_061819.1:31105860-31120860 GCF_019202785.1 Penaeus chinensis | reverse complement strand
CCTGTCTGTGCTCGGTTTCTGCCCCACCAAGAGGCACACACACATACCTGTGTGTATGTGTGCGTGAGTGCGTGCGTGCGTGCGTGATTGCATGCGTGCGTGTGTGAGTGAGTGTGTGTCTGTGTGTGTGTATGTGTGTGTGTGTAAATATAAATACGTAGTTATAGATGCAGCCCATTTATATAACCTTTTCCTCTCTTCCTCCCTCCCGCCTCTTCTTTCTCATACACAGAAACACATACGTATATGTAATTGCGCGAGTATGCCCCCTCAATGTGTTTGTGTACATGATTAACAAACAGATTTCGAATAAACACTACAGTAAAGGAGTGTTCCCTAAATGAAAATTGCTAGAGGTTCCGGATGGTGGCTTCTCAGCTGATTTTTCAGGTCATTGGGATCAAATACATCATAAGATCTTTCTTGTTCCGCATGCCATGTCGGGCCCCATGTACGCCAAAGGCTTGAGTGCTAGCGCTGCGAAGAAAGTCACTCCTAACCGCTTACAATCTAATCTTTTCCAACGGAGGCAGGGACATTCCCCACACCTGATAGTGCGGGCCGCCTCGCTTACACAGATGTTACGGCCCCTTATTGAGCATAACTTTGAGTACTGGGCTCTTGGCAGCTGTTCTTGTTTATCGCGGTTACACTCAGCCATGCTACTCGAACTTCGTAAGAAAAATGCTACGAAACATCCTTAGGTAGAGAGGTAAGAAATCACGCATGAGTAAGAAGTGTGCCGAGCGACTGAATCACGCTCAACGTCACTCAGGAGGTTCACTATTCTATTTTTATTTTTTGTATGTCAAACTATTTTTATGTATATTGGCTAAATAAACGTTATCAAGTACTTTTTCCCACGAAGTTGTCGCAATATTCTAATTGTCAACAACATTCTAATTACAATAAAAAAAAATCTGAAATGGCAGAGATATGAGTAACAAGCCTAATAACTAGATATGAAAAAATAATATCAAATGTACGGACACAAAACAAAAATAATGAAAATATCGACATACCTGTATATTAAATAATCAATGATGAAATAACATAGACTGGAAATAATATGGGTAATAACAGTAGGCTATTTGTTTTAAATTATACACCAACAGTTAGGTTTATATTCGAAAGTTACGTAATCATAACAATGGTAGCAGTCAAAATTTTAGTGACAAATATTTATCATACTTGTGTGTTGCATATTGTTATACTGAGAAGTAATAAAACTAATTAAATGTACATCATATACTGTATACATATGATGATAAATGAACAGCAATTAACTAAAAGTTTTATCTACATTGTCTTTCGACATAAATTTACTCTCACTAATCTTATTACTATCTCAATTCATAGAGAGGACATGAATGGCATTTCAATATCTCTCCTCTCTGAAACAATATAGTTTCTTCAGCTGGTATTGGAATAATCAAAAATGATTATTAGTATAAGGATACTTTTATCTCATGTATTAATGATATACCTCATATTACCTAAACAAAGGTAAAAATACATTTTGTTAAGTTACCCATGTAAGAGTATGTTTTCTTTTTTGTACGCCATCTAGCGGCAGACTTATATATCCTTAATGTAAACAACCCTCGGTTGTGCTGCGTAGATCCTCCTCAATACAGAGTTAAGCGCATCAACTCTTGTGTTTCAATAATCCCCACAACGAGTCATATATATGCATTGACCATTCAAACTGGCTTAATACACGCAGGGAAGATGAATTCTTCTGCCAAATCAACAGCTGGAAACTATCCGCCTCTCCGAAACCCATCTTCGTGAAATTTGAACTCAAGCTGATAGTTAAACAGCCATCAGGAGATTGACCCAGCTAGCTTCCTAGGACCTACTTACTTTGAAAAATGTGTAACTATGAAAATTTTATGTTTTATTGCTGGTTTCATGATACCTTTCATAAACTATCAGAGTTGCAGAAGAGCAACTGAGTAATTACTTTACCGCAGTATAGTTAAGTTTATATTTCTCTAAAATGTGTTAGGTACATCATTAGAAAGGTGCTGAAAACCAAAATATAAACTTTCTCAAACCACAATTCTAAAGGGGTTATCACACTAGCACATTTTATGCCATGCTTCCGTGATTCGACGCAGGGGACGCAGACGACTCTTCGATTCTAGCGCCAGCTTTTTCTTATGTAGCCAGTGTGCGGAAATCAAGTTGACTGCCATTCGCTCATATATTTAGAATTTTAAACTCCGTATGTGTAAATTTTCCAATTACCATTTTAATCTTTTCCATCACTTTCCAACGTTCTTCATAACTTTTTAGTTATGCTCGGAATCAGCGTCTGCTACAGCATTCTTTACACTGTTTTTATACCTTTGTCAAAACAGGATATTTTTCATGCTCAAAACAAGTGTTAGCTACTATCATCTTCCTCTGCTGACCAAATTCGACAAGCGTTTCTCCTCTCTCATTTCTGGTGCATAGACTTTCATAGTGGACACCAGATTGCCACAGGGCGCTGTGTGAACGAAACAGGGCCTATAGACTTTTAAAAAATAACATTAGTAACGAGAACTCGTAGAAGCCAAGCTAGAAGAGACTCCTGGCAGAGCTTTGCCTCTACAATAAACAGTAATAAACCAATATCACTGTCATTAAAATGGATAAAAAAGAAAACTTTACAAAATTAAAAACAACATTCACGAAAGTAGAAATTCTGATTCACCTAGAGACATTGCTACTGCACAAGCAGCTCAGAAAATTACCATCCCGCATTGCTGACCACCAAGGAGGCGGATGACCTGCAGCCTATACACTTTGCCATAGTCCTACATCAATGAACTGATGCAATTATGGGTCAAACCGACTCGAATAAAACAATTGCTGATAGAACGAATAACTTTGGTTTTACTTTTACCTACCTTCGTAACGTCGGAGCGTGTATCTATTAGGCGATTTACGCAACCCCGAGTCATATATAGCATCCATGTGCACTATGGTATGAGGAAGATATTACCGCTATATTCAAATAATAAACTTAATGAACCGTTCTAGCGGCGATGGAACCTGCCACCATTGAGCAATGTAACGAATCAATGGTGTGAACAACAACCAAATAACAGACACAGCGAGCTGTCTCTCAGCCATGGTCTACCTACGCGGAAGCAAAAGGGGAAAGTGGGCTCAGGTCGTGGCGAAGGGGCGACCGAGATGTCAATAAGAGTAGAATAAGTGATATGATGTCCATGATAAAGATAACTGAAATCAGTAGGAGAAGTAAACGAGCAGAAAGAGTAAAAAACAACGAATATCTAAGAGGCAGTCACGAAACTCATACAAGAAGAGAATGAAGTCCATATAATTTCGTGAAATAACTACTTAAAATCACAAGGAGTTAAATCACGAAGTCGTTAAATTAATTGTAGTTGAAACAACATAAATCTTTAATACCGAGAGGAATTAATTAAATACTCAATTAACGATATTTCGTGTTTGTTGGCAATGCTTTGTTCTTACAGTAATGCGCGACCTGAGGTCAGAAGAATAGAGTGAGCATAAAAACGCTTGTTTCCTGTCACATACATATACATTTATATGTGTATATGTATATGTATACACACACACACACACACACACACACACACACATATATATATATATATATATATATATATATATATACATACTGTAAAGGGTATTTAAATGACACCTTAAACATATGGTTTAGCAGGAGTAGTGAAACGGACGGTTGGCTTAACCTCTTTTATTGAGAAGCGTAAGCAACACAGATATTCACACGGATACAAGTCTTGGTACAGGCTTAGTGCTTGGTCTGCCCGGAGGGAGGGCGCGCTGGAGCCAGCCTGACCCGAAGCGGTCGGCATGACTCTGTGAAGAGGACTCTCTCTGACCTGGGTCATCCTGAGCCTTAAGTACTGGTGGGTGCGTGGGGCACGGTGGGGCGCCTGCGGTGAAGCCACGCGTATACGTGCTTCTGTACGCCACGTGGAAGCTATTTATACATACTTATACTGCTCGGTCACCTACTCACGCCTTGCCCTCGAGGCGTCTGATATTTGCCTCAAGGGTGACCTAACCTTGCTGGTTCTTGACTTGCAAACACTTCGTTCTTGCGTGTGCTGTCCCTGATGCATCTTCGTGGCTGCTCGTCGTCTTCATCTTGGTCCCTGGTAAATCCGTTCGTCCTCGACATCCACACGCCCTCGAAGGTCTCGCACAGGTCCTCCTTGACTTCGGATTCGTCCTCGTAGTCCTCGACCAGGCCTAACTCGGCGGCTTACTCGCCCAATGCACGTTCCCGCAGATCTCATCCAGGTCCTTCGAGCTCCTGGAGGTTGAGTGGATCTGCGGCGTCCAGGCAAGTTCACAGCATTATGGGTCGACTGGTACCTGCTCTGGCGAGTTCCTGGTCCTTCACTGGATCGACGGGCGTAATTATCCTAGTCGGTACTATGATAGATATCGTGAACAAGATTATACACATAAGGGCCAAGATAGTAAGAGAAAAGAAAGACAACAGAGAAGAGGGGATGTTAAGCGCCACTAGCCGATTATTTATATTATTTGCAGTTATTATGGTTGAATTTTCGTTATTTTCGTCTTCTCTTTTTTTCATTTTGTGTTTTATTTTCACAAAGTCAAGGAAAAAAATAAGAGAGAGAGAGACGGTAACAGCGGTCCGCATAGACCTAGCTTGAACTGCTAACCGTCTCTGATAGACAGGAGGGTAAATAAGGGAAATGACAAAGGCATCCGCAAAGAATTACTTGAACCAATTGTCGTAACGCAGAGAAGAAGAAATGTACGTCACAAGTCACACATCACGACTTGACAAACTCGCGGGAGTGCGTGAGAGAGTGTGTGTTTGTGTTGTGTGTGTGTGTGTGTGTGTGTGTGTGTGTGTGTGTGTGTGTGTGTGTGTGTGTGTGTGTGTGTGTGTGTGTGTGTGTGTGTGTGTGAGAGTGCGAGTGACGGTTAATGAGAGTGAAAGTGATCTCACACAGACCGGACATGGGTGCCAAACACGGAAATTAACGTTCATTTTACACAAATGCAATAAACAAGCTATAGAAGTAATACAAAATTATTTCAAATACTACATTGAATTTAACATTTAATGATATGCGACAGAATGACACACTAATGAATGGTGACGTGAAACAATTCGTGAACGAATCTTCTCGGGGAAAAAATTCTGCCGAGGTAACATGTCAAGCTGCGCATACAGACTTCAATTGACGGGGGGGGGGGGTCTCTGTACCCTAATTTGCCGTACTTTATGAAGCGAAATGAGCTGGGAAAATATTAATAACCCACTCTATCTGCGAGTCTGTGATGGGCGCTCATGGAATGCCCTACGGGTATTTATCATGAATCACAAATCGATGGGATTTACCCCAAACATGGCAGCGACGTCAAGGGGGTGAGCGGGATGTGATTAATAAGAGAATCTCAATTTTAGCTTAAACCCTAGTCCTACGTTATTTAACGGACCTGCCCGCGGGTCACACCGGCTCAAAAAGTTGCCGAACGAACTATTCGTCGGAGCGCGGATCTTTAGGCATATACGCAACCCCAAGTAATCAGGCATTCTGACACTATGATAAGGGGAAGATCCCTGGCGCTATATAAAAATGTAAGTAATTCGCGTTACAAGCTCCGCTCTAGCGCCGATAGAACGTGTCACCAATGAACATGCAACGGATGCTACGCGTTATCCTATAATGTAACAATCTCGAAAACAATATACAGGAAATGCCAGCTGTTTCTCACATCCATTTACCCGTGTCAATCACTCAGAGTGAAAGTGGGGTCAGGTCACACAGCTGTCCCAAGCAGATGTGACTGATAGTTTTCACTTGGAGGTCAGGTCAAGACGGGAAATGGGTAGTGAAAAAATAATACTGATATGATATTCATGAAAACAGTAAAATCATGAACGCGCTAAATTCGTTGCAATTGAAACAATATACTCTCTAATCACGAGAAAAATTAAACAAATACATAATAAATGAATGATATTCCTGTTGTTTGAACCCATACCGTTGATCACACAGTAATGTGATATGAGGTCAGCAGTGGAGAGCGTACCATTGCTGTCAATTAGCACTTTAACCTAACAAAACCAGCGCGAGCGTAACTGCACATACAACTTAACACATTTATGGGGAAGATAAAATAAAGGAAAAATGGCCCAAATATGTACTCACAACAGGTTCTGAAGACTTTTGCGTGTATGGAAGCGATTTGGTCCGAGCGGTGACCATGTTTCGGAGACTGTGAGTATTATAAGTATGTATAAATAGCTTCCACGTGGCGTACAGAAGCTATTTATACATACTTATACATACACACGCGCGGGCGCGCATGTATATATATACATATATATATATAGATATATATAGATATCGATATAGATATATACACATTTACATTTATCTTCATATAAATAGATAGATGGATAAAAATATATATAATGATCACACACACACACACACACGAACGCAAACACGCACACACCTTCACACACACACCTTCACACACACACACACCTTCACACACACACACACCTTCACACACACACACCTTCACACACACACACACACCTTCACACACACACACACACCTTCACACACACACACACACCTTCACACACACACACACACACCTTCACACACACACACACACCTTCACACACACACACACACACCTTCACACACACACACACACCTTCACACACACACACACACCTTCACACACACACACACACACACACACACACACACACACACACACACACACACACACCTTCACACACACACACACACCTTCACACACACACACCTTCACACACACACACACACCTTCACACACACACACACACCTTCACACACACACACACACTATCACACACACACACACACTTTCACACACACACTTTCACACACACACACACACACACACACGTGTGTATGTGTGTGTGTAGAAAAGGTATGAATGAAAATTAATATCTTCACAATACAAGAGATGTATTTGACCGGTTTCGAATACATCTCTTGTATTGTGAAGATATTCATTCCCATTCATACCTTCTCTACATTTGTCAACATGAATACGGTTCTCTCTCTCTCTCTCTCTCACACACACACACACACACACACACACACACACACACACATTTTCATATATATGTGTATGTAAAAGCGGCTGGTGATGCCTCAATTAATGACTGTGGTTGGCTGGGCAGTGATAGTGATTAAACGGCTCCTTTCCTTATTTTGGAAGTGGATTACAACACAGTAAATAATCTGATTACGTTGTCTGAGAGCAGGCGCTGAAGAGGTGGCGCGGTGAGGGGAGGGTGTGGTAAAATCCACGGAGAGTTCTACGAACATCACTCTTTCTGTGTGTTTTCATACCTTTAATCTTTCATCGGAGGTTATTATTTTCATCTTATTCCGAAACCTCGTGTACCTTGACAATGTCCTAATTAATATGGTAGCGAGCGTTATGCAAGGCACTGATATTTCTTTTCATACTCCTTAAGACATAAAACCAAGTATGTATGTATTAAAAACACTTAAGAACTGGCAAGAATATATTTTAGTTACAATCACATGTACACCTATATGATACGGCCCAAAAATATACCGACCGCCAATACTTATCTCTGCGTTTTTCCACAAGAACCGAACACAGCACGGCAGCTCTCAAGGCTGCCCCCGGCCTCTCTGTCTCTCTCTAGCAGGCCCGCTATGCTCCTTGGGTCACCACCTTGGCGGGACCCGACATGCAAATCGTTTGTGTACTAGTTCGGTAGTTTAGTGTAAACACAAGCGGGCTAGTCCCGCTGTTTAGATATTTCTTCCGTAAACATAACATTTCATTTTATTTACTTTATAAAAACGGTAGCTTTTATTTATTGGCGTATCTTAAACATTATCGGTGCGTCCGTTAGATCTGCTACATCCCTCCATTGCCGAGTGCGATTTTCCACCGTCCGTCCTTTCTCCGTGACACGCCGCGAAGGTCCAAAAGGCGGAGGCCCTGTCCATCCAAGTTAGCAGATGTGCAGACAGGTCCTTTCCACCTCTATATGGGCTCCAAACATCACGGGGGAAAATCAGCATGCCCCACGCCACGTGTTCAGTGTCCTCGCTCCTCGTCGAGTCTTCACTGGCAGTAGGTAACTTCGTTTCAACTCGGTAGCAGAATGCTCAATTCATTTGGCAGGTACTCCAACGGATCAGATCTCATAAGCCAACTCCACCTACAGAAGCATCTAAGGGTTGACTGCCTTAAGCCATTAGCAAAACAAAATAGTCTGAAAGGAAACTAGAATTAGTATTGGTGTCACAGTATTAATCAAGCAGTAACTATAAATGTATATATGAAGTAACTAATATTCTTGTCAGTTCTGAAGTGACGACCGGAAAGAAACCAACACCTATA
Source organism: Penaeus chinensis (assembly GCF_019202785.1). NCBI lineage: Eukaryota > Metazoa > Arthropoda > Malacostraca > Decapoda > Penaeidae > Penaeus > Penaeus chinensis. The sequence goes on along the minus strand of NC_061819.1, from coordinate 31,112,409 downwards.
AAACCCAAAATAAAAATAAACAACCTTAAAATACAAAATAAAGACCACTGAATAAGGGTAAGCCATGAATGCAAGCTAAGCTCGAACAAATGACGACAAAGCAGCCGTTCCAGGGTCACCTGGCTCATCCCAATCACCACATTCATAGTCTTCCTCCCCGTCCTCACCATCAGCATCAGCAAACTCTAGTTCTTCTCTGGCAAGATAAGGCTTCATCTGGTTGATATGAAAAGTTTTCTTGCGATAAGGGAAGGAGGTTTCTTGGCACTCGTAGACGACCGGACCCATCTTCTTAGTAATTCGTGCTGGCCCAACCCATCTTGATCCTAAACTTCTAGCTTCCGTTCGTACAGCCCTGGGCGTGTCTTTAACCAGGACCAAAGTTCCAACATCAGGACGGAATTCTTTCTTCACTTTACGATCGTAGTATTTAGCCCAGGAATCCCGAGCTCGACGTGAGGTTTCCACGGCTATCATCCTCGCGACCCGGAGTCTACCTCGGAAGGCTTCAGCAGCGTCAGGTGCATTCACTTGCACGTTTGTAAGTCCGACGGGAAAATGACCGTGCTGACCAGTCAAGAGATACAGGGGCTGCTCCCCGATACTACGGTGCACAGCCGTATTAAGTGCAAGGCGAACGTATGGTAGCATTGTATCCCACACTTGAGGGTGACCTTCCACAAGAGTTGCCAGGGCATCCTTCACAACTCTGTTACTTCGTTCAACCATGCCATTTGCCTGAGGGTGATAAGCCGTCGTAAAGGAGGTTTTAGTCTCCAAGAGTTGGCAAACCTGCGAGAATAAAAGATTTGTAAATTCCGATCCATTATCGGTCTGAAGAATACGAGGTGGTCCAAAAAGTGTCACATAATGTTGAATAAAGGCGGTTGTCACCGTTTCTGCGTCTTTAGAAGGTAAAGGTATAAGTTGCAGATATCGTGTAAGATGATCAATTATACTCAGCACATACCTGTTTCCATTATCAGAGCCGTGCAAATCTAATAGGTCGGCAGAAACCCTTTCAAATGGTTGAGACACCTCTGGCACCCTTGCCAAGGGGGCTTGTCGGCGGGCTACACCCTTGCGCCTCTGGCAGGTATCACAACTTTTGACATATTCCTTGGTTTCCTGAAGCATGTTGGGGAAGTAGAACAAATCCCGTAGCTTGCAGTATGTTCTATATACGCCCGGGTGAGCGGCGATAACAGAAGCATGAGCCACCTTTAATGCTGCTCTTCGTAACTCTCGTGGGATAACAAGTTGATGGAGGATCTTGTCAGGTAGATGTCTGACATGGTACACCACGTCATCCTTCAGTTCAAATTCATCCAGCGGAAGGGGTAGTTTCCTTCTTGGCACGGCCTTCTCCTGTAGGTATTCCTTAACTTGACGCCACATTGGATCTCTATGCTGGGCTTGCTTTACATACTCTGCCTCCAATGATGCGTCTTCACCGACAGCTGCTACAGGTCTGCTGAGGAGATCAGGGACATGATGAGATGCTCCTGGTTTATATTTTAGTGTATACTGATAAAAGGATAATTCGTGAGCAAAGCGAGACATACGGAGAGACTTAGTTTTTCTATGGAACACAAATGTCAGTGGACGATGATCTGTAAAAATTATAAACTTACGGCCGTAGAGGTATGGATTGAAAATTCGTACCGCTTCGACGACAGCAAGTGCCTCTACATCTATAGCAGGATACCTAGTTTCAACATCACGCAACTTCCTGGAAAAATAGCTCACCGCACATGGCAACCCTTTGTCGTCTCGTTGCATCAGGCAAGCACCGATGGCGATCTTTGATGCATCGGTATGCACCTCGAAGGTCTTGTGGAAATCGGGCTTTCGTAGCACAGGTGCAGATGAAAGGCAATCTTTTAATTTCTGGAAGGCCTCTTCTTGCTCAGAAGTCCATTTAAATGGCCGTCCTTGCCGTGTTAGCTCTGTCAACGGGGCTGCAATTCGGGCATAGTTGGAAATGTGCTTTCGAAAAAACCCAGTGCAACCAAGGAAGCTACGCACCTGCTTTACAGTTGTGGGGGCCACCATCTTTACTATCGCTTCCACTTTATCAGGATCTGGTCGAATTCCGTCGGGAGTAATCACGAAACCGAGAAACTTGAAACGTTGAACAGCAAACTCGCACTTATCCAGGTTAAGACGGAATCCAGCTTTATCCAAGAGTCCCAACGTTTCTTCGAGATGTTCCAGGTGTTCCGTGAAGGTCCGGCTGTGTACCACCACGTCATCCAGGTAAGCGATGGTATGCTTACCAAGGACAGATGATAAAACGCAGTTCATGGCACGCTGAAAAGTACTCGGGGCAGCAGCCAAGCCGAATGGAAGACGGCGGAATTGAAACAGCCTGTATCCGTCTGAAAAAGCCGTTTTTTGTCGGTCGTTTGGGTGTACAGAGATGGTCCAATATGCGGATCGTGCATCCAGCGCAGTAAACCATGAAGTCTCACTCAGCTCGTCGAACATTTCCTCCATTCTAGGCATTGGGTAGGAGTCTGCCACGGTAACCTGGTTTAAGCGTCGATAATCAACGCAAAAGCGGATGCCTCCCCCTTTCTTTTTCACCAGTACCACAGGAGACAACCATGGCGACGTTGACGGCTCTATGACCTCATCTTTCAACATACGGTCACATTCTTCTCGTACAATCCTTTTTGATGTTTCAGGCATCCTCCATTGCCGGGTGCAGGAAGGCTCATCCGAGGTGGTTCGAATTCGGTGCTCAATGCCTGGTACCATCCCTAATTTTCCTGTTTCCTTAAATAAACCTGGATACCTCTTTAGCATAAATAATATTTTCTCCCGGGACATCTCATCCAGATGTGCCAGGCGGGCCTCTATCTTCGGCGGAAATTCACCGTCCACAGTGTTCACGACCGGTGTAAAGTCCGCATCAGGAAAAATCATAAAATCATCATCCTGATAACCGAAGTCCTTCAGCCCATAGAGGTCATCGAAATCATCGGTAAACTCGTCCAAGCACCCGTAACCTTCTGAAGACTCTGCATTCTCCTTCATCTGGGGAGCCGGATTCAGTTCTGCTTCCGACGAATCTCTCGAGATTACCTCAGCGATCTCTTCGACCTCTGCAAGGAGCGTACCATTTTTTATTTTAACAGGTTTATTTTCGGTATTTACCACCCAGATGTCAACTAAATTATTTTCCACATCAGCAATTGTGTTGGGAACAACTAAAGCAGAGTCTGCACTCGACAGACACGCTACCTTACCAGAAAATGACGTCACCTTTGCCTTGACGAACCTCCCCGACTGAGCAGGACAAACTGTCGTTCTGTAAACATGTGCTTTAAGCTTTGCAGTATTATTTATACAAGCCGAAGGCTCACTGACCTCCCTAATTTTTAAAGATTCCTCATCCGTAAAATTAACTGGTAATCTAACACCTTGAAGTGAAAGATAGGACTTACGAGGAGAATGATAGCATACTAATTTAAAATTGAACCTTCTAAGTAGATCCATACCAATCAACACCGAACCGGGAAAAGTCAAATTTGATACGCAACACACCCGGTGTACACATGACACATGCTCAGACACTTTGAAGCGAACATTATTTTCACTGTCTATATTCAAAAAGGTGCTAGAAACACCAGTTAGTCTTCTACGACCATTGCATTTCAAAGGGATATTTAAAGTGTCTCTCATCTCGCTTTTAATTATAGTAGCCTCAGAACCTGTGTCCACGAATGCTACCGTATCAACTCCATTAACCTGCAAATTAACCAGTGGACGGCCTGATCTGATAATTTCGTTGACCATGTCAGCATGGTTTTCATTCAGTGTTCCGATATGCAAAATTTCTTTGCCACACGAAAAATGTGTGCTGCACTTATCTACAAGCTTATCACTATTGGCACCTTCGCCAGGAACATTTAACAACTTACAATTAGAGCTAGTTTTTAGTGCCAGTTCACTTAAAAGATTAAAATGGTGCCCATTTTTTTCACTCTTTATAGGACCCGTTGCTTTCTGTGCTGGGGGTGGAAGACACATTAGATGTTTCCCCATTTTCACGAAAGGGACAGAAGCGAGCTATATGACCTGGTTTCTGGCAATTAAAACATAATCTAGGGCTTCTTCTATTTTTACACTGTTTAGAATCATGAGTATTCGTCTGGTGAAACTCGCAATATCGTTCTGCTCGTCCCCCTACGGCAGAGGTCTGATAGGGTTGAAAACGTCCTGCAGGTGCTAAAAGCTTAGGGCATTCCCTCTGATTTACTCCCACCCGTGTGTTCCAGACTCTTTGGGCACTGTCTACCAGTTGAGAAAGAGGAACGTCCTCTTTTAGAGCTAGCATTTCCCTTAGCCACTGTGGTAACCCTTGCAGAAAAACCCTTTTTATCAAAAGTTCAGGCTCCCCTATTGCTTCAGGGTGATCCCTATATCCCTGATAGACTGTTCCTTCTAGCATTACATAAAAGTCCAGGGGTGCTTGTCCTGCACCAAGACGGTTTTCATATAGTAACGAAAAGAATTCTGCAGCTGAACATGTGCCTCTAAATTTATTCCGAAGTTTAATCTTAAATTCATTCCATGATGTTCAGCTATCAAACAAAGGTGAATTGATTAAGAGATCAGCTGCACTGCTGCACGTGGAACGAGCTGAACGAATGGAAGCCTCATCCGTCTGAGGTCTTGTTATATTTTCTATGGACCTAATCCAGCTCTCTAGCTCATGGTTCCTCTTTAAAGGTTCTGCTGCAGATATTGCTGCTTTAAACGTGGGAATTACGGCCTTATTTATAATATACTCTACATGTTGATTAGAACTATTTCCACGAGAATCGTTTGATGCGGACAAGCGTGCCTCTAGAAGTTTATTCTTCTCCTTTAAATCTCGCACCTGAACCATCACTTCCCTGAGCTTAGAAGCTAACTCATCGTACATTGTTAGTTCTACCAATGGCTCGAATTGTTGTGCTTCTTCCTCCTCCGGATCTCGAGATCCACCTGGGCTCTTATTCTTTCTACCCATGTTGGCGAAAGCGTAATCTATCTTCCCTCGAATGTAATCACTAATGCCAACAATCTTTATTGTATATAAAAACTATATTAACCGAGATTATTTACCTTAAATCCCGTCCTTAATTTCAGATCCGTCGACACAAAGCTTACATGACCGTTTGTTACACAAAACCCAAAACATCCATGAAACAAGGGTCCGATTTAACTAAAATAATCGCCGGATGGACATTTACTTTAAAATCTGAACAAATACATCACTTTTGACCAGCCTTCATATTGTATTTAAAATCACTATATCACTATGCCTCTTAAAACAATCCATCCGATATTAAAATATCCTTCACAAAAAACGGACTACTAAAATGATTATTTTAGATAAAATCCACCTAGCTGCCGCCATTAAATATGGTAAAATCCACGGAGAGTTCTACGAACATCACTCTTTCTGTGTGTTTTCATACCTTTAATCTTTCATCGGAGGTTATTATTTTCATCTTATTCCGAAACCTCGTGTACCTTGACAATGTCCTAATTAATATGGTAGCGAGCGTTATGCAAGGCACTGATATTTCTTTTCATACTCCTTAAGACATAAAACCAAGTATGTATGTATTAAAAACACTTAAGAACTGGCAAGAATATATTTTAGTTACAATCACATGTACACCTATATGATACGGCCCAAAAATATACCGACCGCCAATACTTATCTCTGCGTTTTTCCACAAGAACCGAACACAGCACGGCAGCTCTCAAGGCTGCCCCCGGCCTCTCTGTCTCTCTCTAGCAGGCCCGCTATGCTCCTTGGGTCACCACCTTGGCGGGACCCGACATGCAAATCGTTTGTGTACTAGTTCGGTAGTTTAGTGTAAACACAAGCGGGCTAGTCCCGCTGTTTAGATATTTCTTCCGTAAACATAACATTTCATTTTATTTACTTTATAAAAACGGTAGCTTTTATTTATTGGCGTATCTTAAACATTATCGGTGCGTCCGTTAGATCTGCTACAGAGGGAGATCCTGACGAAGTGAAGGCGAAAGGCGTTCTCTGGCTGACAATGTCTTCTCCGGTCACGAAGGAGCTGTTTCTACAGGAAAGTGGCGTAGGAGAGCAGCTGAGGACCATCTGCCTCTCCGGAAACGTGCCAAGGGAGTCGACAGCGAGGCCACTGTTTCCACTGCTTGATTAAGCTATGGTTTACACAAATCATGCTTATGTGCATGCTATAGTATGTGTGTGTACAGAGAAATTGGGGAAAGCTACAAACATCATTCCTAATTATGGAAATTCCCGATCCGCATTTTGTTATTAGCAAATAGCGTTGATAAGTCGCTTTTGCAAGGCCATGGAACGAATTGCCAATAGTTTGGCACCCTCCAAAAGGAGTGCCGATTACATGAACAAATGGTAAAACTGGACAGTCATATTCATGAGACATTTGCCAAAGAAGCCTACGTTACCTGGCGGTATGTCCTATTCAGACAGACAGACAGAGAGAGAGAGAGAGAGAGAGAGAGAGAGAGAGAGCGAGAGAG
>NC_061819.1:31088360-31093360 GCF_019202785.1 Penaeus chinensis | reverse complement strand
TGAAGAGATCAAGAAGAGGATTTCTTCCCTTTACCTGTACTTTTGCAAGAAGTCGGATGATGTCGTGATTCCATCATCCCCAGGTGCAGTGGATTTGCTAGTCTTAATGGCTGCAAGGAGTTCCTCCCTTGTAAATGGTGCATCAGCCTCATCAAAGAGGTGGCACTGATAGTCAATTTCGTTTTTATGGTTTAATTTTAGGGAGCACCTGCGTATGGATAATGGAAGGCTATCAATAGAAGAATCCTCACACCATTTATTGAGGAGAGATGAGGCGACCTTTTTTGGATGTGGGTGGGGTGTTATACTGCATGTATTGCCTCTTTTTATGCTGATTTCCTTCCATACATTACTCATGGTTGTCATGAAGTCAATTGATTCTGCCCAGGCATAAAATTTTTCCTCCCATTTTCGGGTTATCTCATTGATCTTTTTACTAAAAAACACAAGATCCCTAGCTAGGTAAGGGTTTTTCTCCAATTGTCATAGCTGACTTACTGTAGATCGTATGAACCTCCTAAGAAAATTTATCTCAGGGTCTTTGTTCAGTTGTTGTGTATGTCTTCCTCTGGAGGATAAAGGTCTGTGCTTGCCAGGGCTTTTGGGCTGTATTTGAGTAATGATTTTGCCAACTTGCTGACAGAGAGTTTCATTAAAGTGATCCAGGCTGGTAGGAGTAAAGTCTTCATACCAGCAGGCAATTCTTTCAATGAATTCATCATGATATTTAGTAGCAAGGTGGTATCGAAGGCATGGCTGGGGTGGGGTTCTTTTGCAAAAAGGGAGGGTTATACTTAGTTAGTGATCACTAACTAAGAATGGGATGACTTTTGCAGTACTTGGTAGTGTGTGCTGATTGTATAGAGGTATATAGTCCAATTTCCCTCCCAAATAATGAGTTTTTTCGAAGGGGTATAATAAGTGTATGGGGTCACTAGTATTTTGGAGATAGTCATAATAAACCTTATTGCTTTTGCCAATGGTACATCCCTCGGAGCCTAGGAGAGGATGGCGAGCATTAAAATCCCCACACATTAAGACAGTATCAGTATGTATCATGCAGTCAGGAGGTTTAGGTAGCACCCCACTATCATGTGGATTATATACATTAATGATGGTGATAGATTTACTGTCTAGAAATATTTTAATACTAAGATATTCAACACAGGAGTTGTCACAATTATCATCAATCATTTTCAATGGAATTGAGTTCTTTATGTAAATGCCAAGCCCTCTCGTAGAGGGATTAGCAATATTTGGTCTTTCATAGTATGTGTATCCCGCAATTTTTGCAAAACGAGCACTAGTTCTGACTTCCTGAAGGCAACACACATCAACATTTTTGAAGTGAAGGTACAGGGAGGGAGGGAGGGAGGGAGTGAGGGAGGGAGTGAGGGAGAGAGGGAGGGAGGGAGGGAGGGAGGGAGGGAGGGAGGGAGGGAGGGAGGGAGGGAGGGAGGGAGGGAGGGAGGGAGAGAGAGGAGAGAGAGAGAGATAGAGAGCAAAAGGAGAGAGAGAGATAGGAAGCAAAAGGAGAGATAGAAAGCAAAGGGAGAGAGAGATAGAAAGAAAAGGAGAGCAGGATAGAAAGCAAAGGGAGAGAGGGATAGAAAGCAAAGGGAGAGAGGGATAGAAAGCAAAGGGAGAGAGGGATAGAAAGCAAAGGGAGAGAGGGATAGAAAGCAAAGGGAGAGAGAGATAGAAAGCAAAGGGAGAGAGAGATAGAAAGCAAAGGGAGAGAGTGATAGAAAGCAAAGGAGAAAGGGATAGAAAGCAAAGGGAGAAAGGGATAGAAAGCAAAGGGAGAAAGGGATAGAAAGCAAAGGGAGAAAGGGATAGAAAGCAAAGGGAGAGAGGGATAGAAAGCAAAGGGAGAGAGGGATAGAAAGCAAAGGGAGAGAGGGATAGAAAGCAAAGGGAAAGAGGGATAGAAAGCAAGGGGAGAGAGGGATAGATAGCAAAAGGAGAGAGAGAGAGAGACACAACTGTGTTAGTCTACCTCTTCATGCATTTATACATACATACATACATACATACATACATACATACATACATACATACATACACACACACACACACATAGACACAGATATATACATAGAAATATATATTTAATATATATACATATATATGTATAAAATATTTACATATACATGTGTATATATAAATTAAATGTATATTTATATGTGTATATGTGTATATGTATGTATATATATATATATATATATATATATATATATATATATATGTGTGTGTATATGTATATGTATGTATATACTATATATATATATATATATATATATATATATATATATATATATATATATATGTATATATATAACATATGATCATCATTCATCATTTGGGAGCTAACGCCGGCAGGGGCGCATAGCCGCATCTACCTTTTGCTTCCACCTACAAGGGTTCCTCAGGGTGAGCCACCAGGCAGGGGCCCAAGCCCACCTCTAGTTCCTTGCAACAGGTTTGATCAATCTGCCCAAGCCACAACTTTCTTGTTCGTACCACAGGCCTCCACCCAGGGTTGTCTCCGACAGAGACAACCTGGTGGGCAGGGTCATCCTTCAGGAATCGAGCCAAGTGGCCATATAGCCTGAGTTGGCGAACACGGATTGTGCAAGTAACAGGTCCTGTACCAGTCTCACGGTGCAGCCGTTGGTTGGACACATGGTCCCACCAACTTTACCCCATGATCCAGCACAAGAATCTGTTACATAAGGCATCAAGACAAGATTCCAAAACACAAGATAGCGTCCAAGTTTCACTACCATATAGTAAAACTGGCAGTATTAGGGCCGTAAAAACACTTGGCTTGGTCCTTCTGCACAGGTACCAGCATCTCCAAATACTCTTGTCGAAAGATTTCATGATCCCTGCTGCCAGGCCAATCTGTCTACTGACTTCCTGGTCTGACAGCTCAGAGTCATGAACTGCACAACCGAGGTATATAAAACTCTCTGTGACTTCGATGTTTTCACTGCAAGCACATACTGACTGCACAGGGTCTCATAGTAAGCTCCCAAAATCCTGGATCTTGGTCTTGGTCCAGGAGACCTCTAGCCCCAGGGACTTCGCTTCATTGCTAAATGCATCAAAAGCCACCACTAGGGTTTCCAGAGATTCAGATAGAATGGCAACATCATCAGCAAAGTCAAGGTCTGTAACCTTGGTATTGTCCAGAGTTGCTCCACAGTGACTTTGAACAGTAGCTCTACCCAGTATCCAATCCATGCAAGTGTTGAAAAGTGTTGTTGCATGAGGCCTTGCCTCATGCCTGAACTAACAGGGAAGAAGCTTGACAGGCCCCCACCACACTTTACAGAACTTTCAGTGCTTGTATACAGGTTTGCTATTAGTCCAATAATCCTTGTTGGAATTCCTCTTAGCCTCAGGATTTCCCAGAGTGATTCGCAATGCACCGTATCAAACGCCTTCTTGAGGTATCAAACGCCCACGTCCGAACTCACAACAGCACTCTACAATGACTCGAAGCGCCAGGATGCGGTCTATTGTGGACTTACCAGGAGTGAATCCAGATAGCTCCAGCCTTTGGTGCCTCATCAGGTGGTCTCTGATACATCTCAGTAGGATGTGTACGAGTACACTAAGTAGTGTAATACCTAGGTGATTGCTGCAGTCCCACCGATCCCCTTTCCCCTTCCAGAGAGTGATGACCACACCCCTCAGCAGGTCAGGGGGAATGGTACCAGGCTGCCAGATGGCAGACAGGACTGCATGCAAGCCCCTTGACATAGGTTCTCCACCAGCCTTTAACAATTCAGCTGGGATGCCACAAACACCTGCTGCTTTACCACTCTTCATATATATATATATATATATATATATATATATATATATATATATATATATATATGAAAAAAAAGCCACAATAAGAAGTGTATATATTACATACACACTACACACATATATACGTATATATACAAATACAGACATATATACATATAAAAATACATAGACATATATATACTTATATATACATATTTGTATACACATATACATATATGTATACACGTATACATATGTATACACTATATATATATATATATATATATATATATATATATATATATATATATATATATATATATATGCATGTGAATATATTTACATATTTATATAAACGTACATATATATGTGTATGTATATATGTATATATATGTATATATGTATACATATACACATATATGCGTGTATGTATATATGTACGTGTATAAATGTGTACATATATGTATATCCATATATATGTATATATATATATATATATATATATATATATATATATATATATATATATATGGATATACATATATGTACACATTTATACACGTACATATATACATACACGCATATATGTGTATATATATATACATATATACATATATATACATATATACATACACATATATATGTACGTTTATATAAATATATAAATATATTCACATGCATATATATATATATATATATATATATATATATATATATATATATATATATACATTATATATATACATTATATATATACACTATATATATATACACTATATATACATATACATATATATATATATATACATTATATATATATACATATATATATACATTATATATATACATTATATATACATATGTATATACATATATATACATTATATATACATATATATACATTATATATACACATATATACATTATATATACATATATATACATTATATATACACATATATACATTATATATACATATATATACATTATATACACACACACACACACACACACACACACACACACACACACACACACACACACACACACACACACACATATATATATATATATATTATATATACTTATATATACACATATATACTTTATATATATACATTTATACATACATATATATATACATATATACTTTATATATATATATATATATATATATACATATATACATATAGATA
>NC_061819.1:31053360-31063360 GCF_019202785.1 Penaeus chinensis | reverse complement strand
AGGTTTGCCCAATGCCAACATAATTGTTAAAAGTATGTGGTATTTTCCCTTAAAAAAACAAGTGGAATGGCAACTTTATCACACTCACGATAGCCAAACGTCTATTAATTAAAGGGTTTTAGTTATATTTCTAAATGTGAAACACATAATTTTGAGAAGGTAAACTACGAATTACATATCTGTTAATGGAAAACTTAAGGTTTTCTCATCTGAATCATAAAATTATCAATGAAAATTACCAAATTGCCTAATGGGTTGTTTGTGTTGACAACTTGAGGTCCGGAATGCACACTCGGGTCACATGGAGTGATCTACTTAAAATAGTATAAAAATTTACAGAGAACATTAAGACAGAAATTCCTGACAGCATGTGGAGGTTTTTATAAAGCATATCCATGGACTGTTTATTTTCAAAGGATAAACACTCAGGTCGACCCCTACGTGATCGAGGAATGACCGCGCCCACAGATAGGACGATGGCGACGAACCAACAAATGGAAACCGAGTGGAGGTATGTTGTCCTCAGTGAGGAGGATATTTGTTGGGCCCTGGAGAGGCTGAAGAAAAGAGCAAAGAGGCAGCTTTCTGCTTCTGTGAAGTTTACGCATCCTGTGCGCACATTTTAAGATCGATACAAAGTTTCGCACACATTGGGATAAGTATCGCTGGGTCTCTGAGGCCCCCAAAAATTGACCCTTACAATAAGACACACGGATCAATCGAACTGAAAATTGGGATAAATAACGTTTATGTCAGATGCAAGTACGAACAAATTCTTGCTTGAAAAAGTCAAGGATTTTGGGAAAGGAAAATGTACGAACGCCATTGTGTTTGATGTCCCATGGGAAATCGAAATAGGAGAAATGACTGCATACAATGAACGTTTCATGCGAGACGCATGAAGGTTAATGGAATGATGATCCAGAGAGTCATCAGAAGGTATGAGGGGGAGGTAATTCCCAAAAGTATCAATATGGTGGAGGACATGGCACTCCTCTGGTGTGCCGTCTACAAATCCCTGACCCTGTTTTGCTTTAATTGCTCAAAGTGGGGCCACGGAACACGTGCGTGTCCACGAGACGCACCGCGAGGCCGGTACTGCGCTCTTCCACACAGAAGTTCAGAATGTGCAGAAAAGATATCCGAAGGAAAAATGTTCCTCGGATATGCGTGAACTGCCGACAAGAGCATAATGCCAATACTCCATTGTGCGATTACTACCCAAAGGACAGAAAAACAAATAGTAAAAAAGCAGGAAGTAATCAATGTCTCCTAGTAATCTCTTGAAACCTGGAACATAAAAAAAATTACAGAAACGCAGGTAACTCACAGTACCTTCACTCTGAAAATGTTGATGTGTGTTGCCTTCAGGAAGTCAGAAATAGTGCTCGTTATGCAAAAATTGCGGGATACACATATTATGACAGACCGAATATTGCTAATCCCTTTCCGAGAGGGCTTAACATTTACATAAAGAACTCATTTCCATCGCAAGTGATTGACGGCAATCGCGACAGCACCTGTGCTAAATATCTAATTTTTGAACTAGTCAGATGATATTTTCATGCAATGATAATAGCACAGCCCTTCAGGCATGTATATAACATTAATGTTTGACTAATAGCCTTCTACACAAATAGATAGATACCTCGGTATCTTACCCTGGCGTTTTGCAGGGCAGGTACACTGTTCTGTAAATAAATTATATAAAATCAAATCTCTCTCTCTCTCTCTCTCTCTCTCTCTCTCTCTCTCTCTCTCTCTCTCTCTCTCTCTCTCTCTCTCTCTCTCTCTCTCTCTCTCGCTCCTCGCTCCTCTCTTTCTCTTTCTCTTTCTCTTACTCTTTCTCTCTCTCTCTCTCTCTCTCTCTCTCTCTCTCTCTCTCTCTCTCTCTCTCTCTCTCTCTCTCTCTCTCTCTCTCTCTCTCCCTCCTCTCTCTCTCCCTCCTCTCTCTCTCCCTCCTCTCTCTCTCCCTCCTCTCTCTCTCCCTCCTCTCTCTCTCCCTCCTCTCTATCTCCCTCCTCTCTCTCTCCCTCCTCTCTCTCTCCCTCCTCTCTCTCTCCCTCCTCTCTCTCTCCCTCCTCTCTCTCTCCCTCCTCTCTCTCTCCCTCCTCTCTCTCTCCCTCCTCTCTATATAGAGAAAGAACGTCCTTAACAACCAAGTAGCTATGGCTTAAAAGACTAGTGTAGTATTTCTGAACATCGTTACTAAAACTCGAAACTGAATTTTAGGAGAAACAAGATGTATGATGTCTTTTTTGTCGTACGAAATATGCAATAAATGCAATGCCTTGGAAATGCAAACATATCTATCTATATTTCCCTTGAAGTGACTCTGGATTGTTAGATTATTATTCAATTATAAAAGTACAACAAATTGAGTAATGAAAACCTAGTACCGATTACAGTGCTGAGGTCTGAAAGGCGGATGAAGCCTCGAAATGGACAGTAAATTGCACTCTTATAACAAGATTATATGTATATATGTATATATATATATATGTATATATATATACACACACATATACACATATGTGTGTGTGTGTGAAGAAAATGTATATATACATATTTATAAATTTATCCATATATTTACATATATAATACATACACATATATACATATATATTGTAAGGAAATGTGTGTGTGTGTTTGTTTGCTTAGGCGCAGTTGTCAGATCTATGATTTTCAGACACTTGTTGCAGATAACAGTCAATCTTTGTTCTCAAGTTTTGTGACTTGAATAGTTATATAATTTCCTCAAGCGGATTTCTTTCCTGTTTTAGATGTTTGTAAAATAATTTCAGTCAATCAGACACAGTCATTGTTAGAAACCGACCTCTCTTCTCACGGAATACTACATATTACACAAGTATTGTCAAATTAGAATTGGTACTTCCTGACTTATGGTGTACCAGTTGGAAAAGTAGGGAACTTACATTCATCATTATTATTACTACTATTATTACTAGACAAACATCATATTTCTCTCTCTTTGTCTGTGTATATATGTATGTATATATACATATATACTTAGCAAATATACAAAAGATAGAACACGTAAAGACAGAATTCTTCTTCATGATTGGCATGAAAACAAATATGCTGTATCGCAGACATAAAAAAAACGGATCCTATAAGAGAAAAATCATCTTAACATTACCACAGAAAACTACATTAAGACACATACTGTAAATATCAACAATCTCTTTGAGCGATTATTAGAAGGAACAAAACGTTTAAAGGTATAATTTAACTTTGGAATTTGTATGAGAGAAAAAACGCGGAGAAGTACATCTTTGCACAATTACCACAATAGGGCAACCGCATAATTGCCAACTTGTCTAATTATTTAGCTTATAAGTGGTGACATCTTCAGAGTAAGTACACTATTTATTGCTCCCAATAAATGGGTACCAGTTGTCATATCATGTGCAAACTAAGCTTTAATCTTCAGAAAATACATTACGTGCATCAATATGCACAGTGTTTCATTTTTTGAAGATGATCTCTGAGAAGTTTTTGTTAGATCGAGGTGACGAAAAATGCTTCATAGACGAAAGAGGTAGGTATTACTGATATATCAATATTATAATTACTGGAGATTATTTGTCCATGTCCAAGTTCAAGTCCAGCGTTTGTATCTCCAGTCGATGTGCTTTTAATGGTACTGAGACTGAAGCACTTCTTTGGCTTTAAGTATCTTATTGCAGTCTACTATCCTACTGACGTGATTAAACCTGATGTAAAAGAAATGTTCAAGGCCAAATTCGCTTTATTAGCAGACAGATGTCCTCACACTGGGTATTCAGTTGTGATCGGGCTGGCTCTCACATCACATCGTATTGAACCATGTCTTTTTAAATGTCATCGATAGTAAGAACGCTTACTCTGTATAGGATTTTATAGGGTGCCACAAATTGGGGATTTCTAGCTCTTAGTATCAACACTAATCTATATCAATGGATTTGGTAACAATGTAGGTAATGCAACCATGGAACCCAACTTCATCCTTGTTAGAACATGGGCGATCCTCAAGAATCACAAGGTATATTAAAAGGTCCAAATCAAATCCCTTGTCTATCCAATGACTACCATAGGGTGCTCCATTTGAAAAGGCTACAGGAGGAGTGTTTGGGGTTGTTTTGGCTATCTTTCATAATTTCACAACACTCAAATGTGGAATACTTTATGGAACTCAGTAATTTAGGAGTTAGAGGAGTTAGAGGCAAACAGCAGCATGCATTAGTAGTTGACTTTCATCCCGGTGCCTAAACCCTGAGAAAGATGAACTGAGAGCCTTTCCCATTAACAGTAAACCGTTCTGCAGGTCATGTCATCTCAGATCATGTTAGTTTACGAGAACATTAAGCTGATTAATTTGAGCAGCTGTTTCAGGTTAAAACAGCTTAGCATGGACGTAAGTGGTGTTGTGATCCCAGTGCCTGAGTTGCCCATCAGTAAGGAAGCTCCTACCTTGACAGTAATTATAATGATAATAATCATTATTTTCATTATAGTATCATAATCATTATTATAATTATTATATGATAATAATAAGGATAATTATTATTATTATGATTACAAGGAATATCATAATCATGATGATGGTGATTATCATTATTTTCATAGTAATAATTATGATTATAATAGTAATGATTATTATTACCATCATTACTATAACTATCATCATCATTACAATAATAATAATGGTAATGGTGATAATAATGATGACTGCAATGATGATGATAACGAAAACACAGACCGCATAAAGTGGAGATCAGTAACAAATTCACACAGGATCAGTACTTTTCAATTTTGACCATCATCAACTAAATACTTGCCGAGACTTTAGCCATAGAAATGTGTGTCAAATTTTCATTGTAGCCTATGCAATTTGCAAAATGATTAATGACTATGTTTTCGCAAGTTAAGCTTTTGAAAAACTACTTCAATTCTGAGTGGAATATGGTGGTCTGCAGAATTCAGTGCACAATGCACAAGGAATATCTGCAATTGTGAGATCACTTCATGGTCGGCATTTCCTGGCAATAAAGGATATACTTGTTACATGCAAAGGGAAGGGGTATATTCTGACCTAAGGGGTCATTCTAGCCTAGCCTATTTTACATCCGGGGGTATAAACTGGCCTAGCCTAACTTATTTTCCGGGTATAAAGCAGCCTAGCCTAAAATAACCTCAGGTATATTCTGGGCAGGGATATAGCCTGGGCAGTTACATCGGGTCTATACGGTTGAGATATTTTCTCTGACATGACCAGGCTTCTCGGGAATTATATAAAAAAAACACCTTCGGCAAGCAAGCATGTATAGATGAGACGGATCTCGGGTGAGAAGAGGTAAATATTATATTTGTATCGATAGAGGACTGTATCCTCCCTTATAAGTTCCCTTGGTTTTACTTAAAATGACTTGTTTGTAATGAGTTTTAAAATAACAATGAATTAAAAATCTTACAACTATAAAATTAATATGTTAAAAGTACGATTGTTTGATCCAGAGGGACGGGCTATGCTCTCGTTTGCGAATGAGTAAAAGAAAACTACAAGAAAAACTATAAAAAGCAAAATAATAAATAAACATAAGAAGGGGTAACACTAATTACAATATATTGTTGATGTTAAATTTCCCCCAGTTTTCCTGAAGCTTTGGGCGACTGGGCTGCTGAAATAGCGTCTTGTGCATTCTAGCGTAGCGGCCCAGACTATAAGGATAAGCCAGATATGCAAAGCTGAACCTCGACAAGGCTATACCTACCCTACGACGGGACTATACCTCCGCCTAGAATATACCTAAGGTTAGCCTCCTGGGTAGTAAAGTGGTAACGTGTTAGGTCTCTCATCCGAGGAGTCGGCGGTTCGCAGAGTCTAGCTTCGCCAGGGCCTTTCATATATATATATGGCCCGGCCTGTGTCAGCTATTTTTGGCTGTCTCAATTGATTCACTGGGAATGAATGCTTACTGTGATGGCCGGGTTACCAGCAGGCGATCTTATCGCCGCGATGTAAGCTTGCGGCATAATCTTTTTACCCGCCTGGCGGCTGTGGTAGGTGGACCCCGTCTCAGAATTTGTGTGTGCTCAAAACTCTGTAAATAATGTCTGCATAGTCAATTGTTTCAATAATTTGCCAAGCACAGTGGTAACCTAGCATGATTCTGTGAAAAATGACGTCGGCACCTCCATTAACTGTTCCAGAGAGTGCCAGTGGCTCATGGTCTGTGGCGTCTGAGTATCATGTGGCTGAGGGGGAAGTTCTCGTTTCCTCTCTGTGTAGCTGCTGGAGAATGGTAAGTGCTGTGGCGTTGGACCTGTGCCTCAAAAATTTTCGGGGGCATACCCCTGCCAATATCAGTTAGTTTGTCTGCCAGCTCATTCCCTCTGATGTCTAAGTGGCTGGGGCCCCAATTTATAATGATTCTTCTACCCTGAGCAAGAATCCTTTTGCACTGTGGTAAGCACAGTGGTCAGGTGGTAGATATTGTCAGTGGGTAAGCTGTGCTGTACACACTCAAAGGCTGCCTTCGAATCTGTATATATAAACACATGTCCTTCCCTCGAGGATGCCTGGGCTACAGCTCCCATGGATTTTGTGGCATCCGTTGTTGCAAAGCCGGTGCCTGTAGTGTGGGTTACGGGATCGACTGATCCATCTGTGAGGTAAGTTCTACTACCCAGAGGAGTGGTAGTTGCAATGACCCTCTCGTTCTCTCGTTCTTTAGGGATGGGATATTGGTTCTTTCTCCTTGACAAGCTCGTGACAGAAAACTCGATCAAAGTTTGTGCCACGACGGGACTTCAATATAATCAGGGTGGGGGGAGTCCATGCCCTTAACAAGTAGTGGCTCTGAGTTGATGTGACAGCCAGGAGTTGTTTGCAAAGAGCTCTCTCTTTTTTTTTTTTTTTTTTTTTTTTTTTTTTGGCGTCCGAGTATTTTTTGTCTTGTACTTGTGTTCCGGGGTGCCCAGATGACCTTTGGAAGGAATTATGCATAGTTCACAATGGGACAGACAGCATGTACATAGAATGATCTTAGTACTTTAAGTCCAGCTCCTATGTGTCTCCCAGTCACAGTACATATATGTACTGGACCTCCTTTTGGAAGTAGAGGGTCTTTAGTCCTGTTCTACAACACTCCTCAGATACAAGGTCCAGACAGTGCTGGGCTCTTCTTAGGCAGTATGGTTGTTGCAGAGAGCCAAGAACTGGTGGGTTTAACTGGAAACGCTTGGAGGATTTTTTGTGGCACTTTATTGCATCTTCAATACATCTTGATTTCTTCTCTTTACATGCAATTCATTACCATCCATTTTTATCCCTTTTCACCCATTTCTTTCCTAATTGTTTCCGTTAAATCGAAATTTAAAAATCTTTAACTAATACATGCTTTACATATAATCTTTATTTCACACAAGATATATTAGTAGTGAGATGAAATGCTCACTATGTCGTTGACCTTTATCTCATCATCAACGTACCGGGCGTCTTTGTAACTCCTGGACCAAGGCCGAGTTTCGTGCGGCTGCTTGATTTATGATACTGATAAGTCACATCCGTATTTTCATTCTGTGGGGGTTCATTGAAGCTAAGACAGTGGGCCAAGGCATTCTGAAAGACTTGCCAGTTGGCCTTGTCTGTTTTCCATCTAAGATTGTGTATTAGCTCTGGGCAACATTAACAGTCTCATCGACACTCCATCTGATTCTCTCCACCGCCGCAGTGGTCAAGGTGAGGTCTAGGACCCCTCCTTTGACATACATTGGTTCTTGGGTATTGAGAAGACCGATCTTGGGAAATATTTCAAGTATACTGGCCATGTGATAGCCTGCCGCATCTGATCTCTTGTAGGGAGCTAGGATGGGATGGTGCACATTGGAGTCTCCCCATGTGATCACTCGGTCTTCTGCTGCAGTAGCACAGACCAGCTTAAGTCTCCTACAGCCAGGCCTGCTGTACACATTGTACAGCCTGAGGGGGCCCCTTGCTAGATGAATCTCAACAGCAAGAGATACAACATTGTCTCCACAGTGCAGTACATCAGATTGTTGCTCTGGCCTCTTCTGGCATTATTTGGATAAGCTCAGCCTGTTCTGGATCTGACTATACAGATTCAGTCTGTTTTTGTCCTGCCTATGAGGGTTTGGTCAGGGTTGGAGTAGGGAGGGGATTCTCGCACTGAGGTGGGGTAGGAGCCGGTTTGGCTGTGTCCAGTTTCCTCTCTTTCAGGGTTGCAACCGTGACTGCCTTCTCACCCGACCTCCCCAAAGCTGTTGCTACTGCAGTGACTACAGCAGTCAACAGGAAAATCATATCTTCTTTGATCAGCTCTTTGAACCTTTATTCCTCTGGTTCTTTATCTGCACACTTGCAATGGCCGGAATTTCCTTTTTATTGGAGGTGTCCAGTGTCGGTTGGGGAGGTGGTTCCGTCCTCTTTAGAGGTCGGGGAGCCTTTTACCTTTTGTTCTGTCCCCAGATGTGGATGCCTGGGGGAGCAGAAACAAAGTCTGATCGCTATATCGTGACCTCTTGTCGCCGGAGGCCCGCCTCCTTCCTGACAGAGAAAGCCAGGTTTCAGCCATGATGCCTCTTGACACAGTTGGGACATTTGGCTATGTCCCTTTGGCCTTCCTTGTGTGCATTAAGGCACACCTCGGTGTTGTGTGCCTTGCTGCAGACACCTCATTTGGCTTGGCTTTGCAGCTACCCTAGTGACCAGTGGCTCAGGCACATAGGTTACCCAAATCAAAGGTGATGATTGGAGCTAGATCTTCGCAAATCTCAAAGTAATTATGGGAGGCAGTTTCTCGTTTTAGATATTATTAGGTATTCAGTGTTTCTTTGTTTGGAGGTATTTGTGTAAAAGTCATGAAGCTCTTTTATTTTTATTTTTTTAATGGAATTTTTTGGTCTTCATTGGTAATGACTATGGGAAGAACCATGGGTCAGACCAGAGGATGGAATCACAACGGGGGAGTCATTCAATAAATAATTATATTGAATTATGTTTTTCTTGCATTCTTTTCTTGTTGTGAATATTCATTTAATCTATAGGGATTAGTGGAAAGCAACAGTAACATAATACTTTATCATAGAAAACGAAGATGACATGAGACAGTGTCAGCATAAGAATAAGAATCATGATCAAATTATCTATGAAAGATGATCAAAACATTTAATTATCCCTTTTTGCTGAAGAACGGGTAACTTTACGCATATCGTAAAATGTTTAGTTTTCTTGAATTTAAGAGGTATTGGACATCATTGATGACAAATACTTTGAACTTTGCTCGTTAATGAAGTTTCTAGCAATATTTCAATATATAGAAATGCTGTCTTGAATCTTACTATGCCCGCTCGGTAATCCTACACAGATATACTTACGTTCAGACACGCATACATACACTATACACAGAAAAGGTTAACTACACGTCTTCTCGCAGATATATGGGTTTCGACCCTTTGCTCGGATGGTGGCGGCCTACCCCTATGGAGGTTGTTAACACGCTCTACACTACACAGGTTATGAAACGCTAAATCTCTTGGTCGTGAGATGACCTTGAGGAGTTAAGATATCACTACACCGTAACTTGTGAGGATGTAGGTGGTATTCCTTTTTGGGTTGCCTTAATTCTCTTTGTGCTTTTGGGTATTGAGTTGCAGGTTTATTATGTATGTATGTATGTGTATATATATATATATATATATATATATTTACATTCACATATATATTTATATATATGTATATATATGTATATATGTATATTCATATAGCTAGCTAGATATAGATGTAGATGTTGATGTAGATAAAACGCAAGATATAGATAAGTAGATATAAACATACATACAGAGAGAGAGAGAGAGAGAGAGAGAGAGAGAGAGAGAGAGAGAGAGAGAGAGAGAGAGAGAGAGAGAGAGAGAGAGAGAGAGAGAGAGAGAAACACCACTGATATGGTGTATGTGTGGTGGGAGACCCATGATTGTA
>NC_061819.1:31033360-31038360 GCF_019202785.1 Penaeus chinensis | reverse complement strand
ATATATGTTTATGTATATATATATATGTGTATATATACACACATATATGTATACATACATATATATATACATATACACAAATATATATATACATATACACAAATATATATATATATATATATATATATATATATACATATACACACATGTATATAAATTTATGAATATATTATATATGCATATATATATATATCCATATATATATCTATATATATATTTCAATAAGTAAAAGAAGTGATTTGTGATAGTGCTACAGAAGAAAGATTGAGAATAACAAAAATAGAAATTACAATTACATTGAGGCAAGGTGGTAGGTCTATCGTATTTATTTAGATATTAAAATAGGGAGTGCTTGACCTTATTTATTTAATTCCCTTTTTATCATTTTTTTTTTACTTTATTCAATATCTTATATTTTATTTTATTTTATTTTGATTTTATTTACTATTTTTTTGTTTTTATTTATTAATCCATTTTTTTTCTATTCACTCGAAAGAAGATCCGCCAAATAAACTACGCATTAACAAAGCGTAATTCAAGCGATGGCACCTCAACCGAGTGTCAGACATTGACCTCGCAACCCGTGGTCGCAGTCAGCCGAGGGCGCACGCCGGTAGGCTTAGCAACCACTAAGAAATTCCTCTTCGAAAAACTGCCAGATACAAAATCACCTTTCCAATTTCCTCTAACACCAAAGCTCATCCTTACCTATTCCAACATCGTTGTAAATCCTCTTCTCCCACATCATCCAGTTCCTTCCATCAACCCCTCTACTGGAAGCCTGCAATTTATGCACATTTAATGCATGGGCTCATTATAATGGAGTGCGTATGTGCGCACAGGCAGGCACTGTTCAAACGTCTGTGCACGAGTATGAGCGTGTATGCACGGAAGTGCGCAGGTGTATGCCTGTTTGTGTGTACGTGTCCATGTGTGTGTGTGTGTAAGAGAAGCAATACACATGCGCGTCTAAACTTGTTTACGGGTACGTACGTGGGCATGTGTATGCAGGGGATGTGTACACGGTTATTTTTGTGTATGTATATCTATATGTATGCGTATAGTTAGGTGCAAGAGTACAAGATGTATGTATATGTTCCCGTGCTTATACATGAGGCTATACATGTGTATATATACGTAGATATGTATATTTGTGCGTATATGTGTATATATATTCATAAGTGTGTTTGTATATGTGTAGGTGCGTGTGTATATATGCGTATATATGTGTATTTGTATATGTATATGTATATGTGTATGTGTATGTGTATGTGTATGTATATATATGTATATATATGTACATATAAGGATATGTGTATATATGTATGTACGTGTATATGTGTACATGTGTATGTATATGTATATATGTATGTGTATATATACATGTGCATATACAGGTATGTATATATATATATATATATATATATATATGTGTGTGTGTGTGTGTGTGTGTGTGTGTGGGTGAACACTAATGTGTACGCATAAACGCATGTGCGTAAGCATATGTATGACTATGTATGTGTGTATGTATAGCCATAAGTATTGTACAAGATATGTGCGCATGTGTGTTCGCATATATGTGGGTGCGTATACACATATGTATGTGCATATGATGTGCGTATATGTCTATATATGTGTCTGCAGGATTACTCCGGAGCAGAGGGTGCTAAAAGTCTCCGGTCAAAGACATGCCGTCCCACGTTGATGAACCTTTGCTCTGAAGACCAGAGCGACAGAATTTAGCATTAACATCCAAAGCAGATATTCACCTCTCAGCGACGAAGATCTTAACAATGACCAAATCAACAAACATTTCAATGACATAATAAAGGAAGCTGCACTTGAAGTAGGCGGTAAGAACGTTAAGCAAAGCTCCAGCAAGCTTTCAATAGAAACTAAACAGCTTATGCAAAAACATAGGTCATGAAAGTATCGTTAAACAGGAACCAAATATAATTAGCTGAACTGACAAAGACTATAAACAAAATGAAGAGAGATATACGGAAATTCAGTACTCAAATAATAACTGAGAAAGTGATCTCAGCTACCAGTCTTGGAATAGGGAGAAATCAAATGTATGCAATAAAGAAACCAGACGGAGAAGTGACGCGTAATAAGAATGAAATCATAATAGTAGTGGATGACTTAAACAGGGATCTATACAACTCAAATGAATAGCCAAAGATAGACACGAACGCGTCAACTAGAGACGTACCTAACATCACAAGCAAAGAAATAAAAAGAGCGCTTAAAGGCATGAAGACGGAATTAGTATAGACCGTATAATAGATGCAGGAGAAATTGCAATATTGAAACTAGCCAATCTTTTTGACAAATCCCTTCTCAACGAAAACTCTAAAAGCCTGGAAAAATGCAATAATTATGTTGATACATAAAAAAGGGGCTAGAAAGGATCTAAAAAACTACCGACCCATAAGCCTCCTTTCAGTTATTTACAAACTGTTCACAAAAATCACAACTCGCGTCTCTGGCAGTCTGGATTCTAACCAGCCTAGAGAACAGGCAGGCTTCCACACACTCACCCAAATAAGAGAAAAAATAAATGAATATAGTAAACTCCTGTGTATGGCATTTGATTCAGCAATACTAGAAACTATTCGAAGACAGGGAGTAGAGGAGATATACTGTAAAATACTGGAAGATATATATGAAGATGGGACAGCAACCATCGAGTTCCACACGGAAACCGATAAAATACCAGTTAAAAAAGGTGTTTGGGCGATACCACCTCACCAAAACTGTTTACAGCATATCTTGAGGAAATCTTCAGGAAGCTAGAATGGAACGGAAAGGGTATCAAAATAGGAGACGAATACCAAAACAATTAAAGATTTACAGATTATATTGTTCTCTTCAGTGAATCTGCAGTTGAAATGCAGCAACTAATATGAATAGAGAAAGTCTGAAAGTCGGACTTAGGATGAACAAGAAAAAAATAAGATCATGTTCAACAACAGAGTTCAATTCGAACAGATACATGTATAAGGCGAAGCATCACCTATTTACCTAAATAAATACATGTTAGATGACCTTTTAAACTTATCAAGACTCGGCAAAGTTACTGTCTCTGATGGCAATCTGTTCCAAAGCCTACAAATAGCAGAAAAATAACATCTAGAAAACTGAGAAGTAGAAGATCGGCCTGTATCAAATGCCATTGAATTGAGGGGCATAGAAATTTTAGTAAGCGTTGCAGGTTGACAAAAATCAGGTAAAAGCTTAAAGAAGGGATGTGAATTATCGATTGCAATCCTGTATAAGACTGAAAAAGTCCAAGTATCCCTACGATGCCCAATGTCCAAATTTAAGTAAGATAAGATAAATGTAATGGAATTACAAGACTGGTTAAGTAGTCGTATATATGTCTCTGCAGTAGATAACGACACAGGAGAACAAAACTCAAAATGAGGCAAATTCAAATAAAAGTAGCATCAACAAGTAATGTTGTCATATTTATAAATCTTTCGAAAGATGCCTAACTTACATGAAACTGCAATTTAAATGTAAGTTTTAGAGAGCTTTAGATTATCCACTGAAGTGATAAAGAGACCATTAACTTGAACTTGGTAGGATTTAATTTCATGCCTCATCGAGAGTACCACGATTCAATTATCATCAGGTCTACAGTGAGACTGTCAGCTATTCCCTTGGTTGCTGGAGAAGGAATGCCAATATAGAGAGAGGTATCATCAGCATATGCCATATTGTTTGTAATGCCAGACCACATATCACTTGTATATAAAATGAAAAGCAAAGGACCAAGAACACTTCCCTGAGGAACCCCAGAAGACACACGTGAATATGAGCTAAAACTGCCATCAATATGAACACGCTGTTGTCTACCAGTCAAAAATTCAGTTATAATGCTTAAAACTTTACTAGCATCACCAACAGACTGCAACTCAAAATCAAACCCTTGTGATTAACAGTGTCAAAAGTTGCAGTAAAATCCAGAGAGACAAGTCTTGACTCATGACCTCATCTAAAGCAGACTGCATTTCATGTGTAGTGTGACGTATTCCCAAGTACAAGAACGCACCCGGATTCACGTATGCGAACGGGTGATGGCCATGTTGCTACTTGGTGATCGCTTCCTTTTTTTTTAAATGAGCTTACTAACGCCCAGCGGTACGCCCTTGCGTCTTTTATTAAACGCCCCACCTCCTTGAGTCTTAGGTCAGAGAGATCGCGGTCCATACCCAACCAATTTCACGACCGAGATAGGTGGCAACCCCTTCGCCGAGTGGGCGGTTAAGTCGCCACCGGCAGGTAGTTGGCGGGTAACCTTGGTCGAGAATAAATAAAGCAGTCGAAGACGGATACTGGTCTCTCTCTACTCCTGCAAAACTTGGAGGTTAATTTTGCCCGGCTTTCCCCTCTTGCCCATATTCATGCCCTATAATTCGCGACTGAGGAATATTCGGCAGCTCCTGTAACAAGGGTGAGTGGCAGATCAGCTGCCCACAAACCACTACACATGCACCAACATAGGCAGCCGAGTCCCTTTTTAAACCAAATATACAGAAAGTTTTTAAACGTTTGACCAGCAAACGTTTAAACATTTTGTTGTGATTGAAATGGGCCTGTAGTTAGTACGTGAAGACTAATGGGGCCTTGGGAATAGAGGTAACATTACCAAAGAGCCAGCACTCTGAAAATGACCATTGAAGAATTAAAAGGTGTAAAATTAATTTAGGAGCAAATTGACCTTTTAATTTTTTTTTTTTTTTTTTTAATCAAAGGAAACGAGCCGTTAGAGTGTACTCCACCATAGTCGTCGAAGTCTGATAACAGATACTTGATTTTAGAGGACCCGAAGGCAAATTAATTAAAGCATGGAAATGGGGGACATAAAGGGGAATATCCAATATCTTCTAAACTTTGTTTTGAATTAAAATATTCTGCTAACAAAGTAGCTTTCTCAATCACACTATAAGTAACACTGCCACCAGGCTTCATTAAAGGAGGAATTGAGGACT
>NC_061819.1:31018360-31025860 GCF_019202785.1 Penaeus chinensis | reverse complement strand
AAAAATACGCCAGAAGGGCTTAAAAACAATAACAAGAACTAACATCTAAGATACAACGAGTAAAAGGTAAAATGAGGGAAGTAAAAGCTCAAGTAAAAGACAGTAAAAGGTATGAGCATGAATAAGAGTAAACAGTAAAAGGACAAGATTAAAGTAAGTAAAATTCAGAGAAAGTAAAAAGTCAAAGTCGAAGGAGCACACATGGTTCACAGTGAATGTAAAATAGTAAAATGGCACGTCAAGCCTAAATACACCTGGGCAAGTAAAAGGGGCAGTACAACCTTGTTTCGGCATCCACGGTGTAAAATCCAGACAGGTAAATCCAAAGGGTAGTCAAAGCACAGTCAGAGTATTCACTTCCTTTATTTAGCATGAACGTGGGGGTTACATTAACCCCCACGGACGTCAGCGTAGCACATAAATTGCATAGAACAATAAATAAGAATGGTTTTAATAAAATAAAATGTACAAAAGATAAAACCAATCACAAAAACAATTAAACATTAAAAGAAATAGTTAAAGAATTATAGTTATGGTAAAATAAGACGTAAAAGAATCTGCTGCGATTCATTTATAAAAATATTAAAATAAGTAACTTTCTCTCGCCTTAAAAGAGATATTAAAATTATGAATAAGTAAAAAGAAACCATACAAAAATAAAGCGGAGCTTAAAATACAAGAGATAAAAAAAACGTGAATAAAAAGATGCAGTCGCAGCAGATGTGGATATCTGTTATCCGCACATCAAGATCTTTGTAATCCATGCACGGATAACTAAGGATCAAAAGTTTATTTAAAAACAATACAAAAAGGGATGTAAATTAAAGTAAAACATGTACAAAGAAGAGCCAGCGTGGTACAGATATAAAATGCGTAAAAAGGAGGCTGGCAGAGGGAAGTGGTCCGGCTGTGCTCGACTCGCCCTGTGGATTTCGGCAGGATGCTGGGTAGGATAGGGATAGGATGGGAGCAGGAGAGGATAGGATTAAAGGTAGAAGGTAGGGTAAACGGGAAAAAGGAATGGAAAAGTGGGAAATTAGCGTAGAAGCAGAAGGAAGTGAAAAAGCGAAGGAACAAGAAGAGGGTGCGAATAAGATGGGTACGAGGGGGAAATGCGGCAGGATACAGGGCAGGATAAGGATAGGATGGAGGCAGGATAGAGTAGGGATAGTGGTAAAAGATAGAACAAGCAAGGGAAAGAAAAAGAGGAAGAAGCTACCGTGGAAGTAGAGAGAGAAGAGAAAAAGCGAGGGGACAGGAAGAGGGTGCGGATAAGGGGACGAGAGGGATAGAAGGATCGGAGCAAGGAAGGGGGGGGGGATAGGTAGTGGGTATAGGGGGGGGGGGGGAGGAGGTTGAAAACCTCACAACCCTCCCATACCACGGGGTCGGAGAGGACATCGGAGACACACCTGGAAAGAGAAACAAGGAAGGCCTGAGCCCGATTACTTGCCTCAAAAGTTACGGGTGCATGTTCAGCTGGACGTGCATGACACGCATCACTGAACACACAAACACAAGTAAATAAAAATGAACAGTAAAAACAGTAAAATGAAAGTAAAACACAAAACAAACACAGGCTTGTGACTAAAAGCAGCCCAGCCACGAAAAGGGGCCGGAAAAGGAGCCACAGCCCTGAACAGCTACACGTCTGGAGCAGGGGCAGCACTGGAGGACGGTTCCTGGGTCACATCAGCATCAGGTCCACCATTGAAGTCGGCTGGTCCATCTGGATCGACATCCTCAACATCAGGGTCCTGGGAAGGGTCAATGGGAACATCTGCTTCAAAGTCAGGAACATCTGGTGCTTCTGATACTGCGTCGTCCTCATCTTCCGATGCATAACACAGCTCCTGGAACTGCTCCAAAAGCTGGTCAAGTTCCTGCCGCTGATGCTCCGGTAAATGACTAAGGTCAGGTATACCATTAGCTTCCTTGTCATCACCTGGTTCTACAACAGCTTCGCATGTGGCAACAGCTACAGATGGTGGTAAGAAAGCACCCTCGATATCCCAGTCTTCTTCTGGAATGTCTTGTAAATAGGTAGAGGAATCGTCCCATTCCATCTCGGGTTCAACAGCTCCTTCAGGTAACAAGGAGGATTCAGTAAAGTGCTTCGGCTCTGTGATGGCAGAAGCAGTTGTGAATGTGCTCTCCTCTTTAGTTTGAAATGTAGACCTTGGCTCTGTCATGGCAGAGGTTGATGAACATCCCAGGCCTTGAGCTACTGGAGTTCCTGGACTGACGGGACACCTGTCTTGCCCGGCAGCAGCAATACCTGTAGACCCAGGGGCTGTATGGATCCTATCCTCGGTGAAATCGAGTTCCTCCTCAAGGCCAGTCCTGACAGGAGGTACATGATTCCTGGCAGCTGTGTCCCTGAAGGTTGATTGTGCCCGTGGCTGGTCAGGCTTCTTGATGGACTGGGGATTACTGTAGACCTCTCCTAGAGGTGTGACGGTCCCAAGTCTTGTACCCTGTTTCAATACTAATGGCCGTGAAGTGTGATTCAGGGCCCATATGGAGCATCGTCGTCGAGTGGCGGTCGTAACAAGGTGCGGTAGGGTTAGTTCATCAGTCACAACAGGTGTTAAAACGACATCTCCATCTGTCTGTCCCAGGCGAGAGATGCAGCCTTCTAGAAAGCGACCTGAATGTGGCGGGATCTCAGTAGGTCTTGCAAGGTGTACTGCAGCTTCTGGTGGAGTAGATGGTCGGATGGGCCTTTGAAGTCCAGTACAAACATCAGCTAGGTCTGAGTCAACCAGGCTAATCTGCAGGGAATGAGCGTCGGTATACAGAAGCGACAACTCACAACCTCCTAGAATCAGTAGTCCATGAGATGACTCTGCTTCAGACTGTAAAGTGAAGTCTAGGCGTCGCAAGAAGTCTGTCCCAAGGAGAACATCACCGTGGAACGAAAGGTCAGCTACTATGGTTCGGTGAAGTAACATGAGATCCTTGCTGATGTTAAAGGAGAGCGTAACCTCTGCAGCTGGATGAAAAGGATCTCCTGAGACACCTTGGAGAGTCTTGTTAGAAGTATGATGTCGGAGCTTGAGTGATGGATCTATCACTTCTAAGGCACTAGGCTTGACTAGAGTGACCTGAGATCCAGTGTCGACGAAGCAGAGAAGAGTCTTCCCATCAACACTGAGTGCCACGACTGGCCGTCCGCCGACTGCTGGAGTACTCACTGCTGCTGCTTGCAACTGCTCTGTCTGGACTGCGATAGAGCGTGTGTGGGTTCCCTCCTGAGAAGTTGCCAGTGAAGCTGGGAACCCTTCCTTCCTGGCCTCTCGGAAAGGGGCACTCACGAGAGAAGTGACCGCTTCTACCACACCGGAAACAAGAGTAGGCTGAGGGTGATGGTTGGCGGGCGGCAGCCCTGCATTCCCGGGTGCTGTGGGTTGAACTGTGATGGTACTCACACCACACGTTACGCCGTGATGTTGGAGATGAG
Source organism: Penaeus chinensis (assembly GCF_019202785.1). Classification (NCBI taxonomy): domain Eukaryota; kingdom Metazoa; phylum Arthropoda; class Malacostraca; order Decapoda; family Penaeidae; genus Penaeus; species Penaeus chinensis. The sequence goes on along the minus strand of NC_061819.1, from coordinate 31,022,397 downwards.
GACAGAGGCCGAGCAAGTGGAGGTGATGCAGCTAGAGGAAATAGGTCATAGCGGTCTCGTGCACGGGGTGGACGGTCTGGGGTGCGACATCGAACCTGGTACTCTTCCTGCAGGTCATTTGGGGACTGATGGCGAGTGTTGGAGCTGCCATGCCGGATGCCATACCTCGAGTTCCAGAGCTTCTGGGCGGTTTCTGCTAGCTGGATTGGCGAGCAATCATCCTTGAGAACAAGGAGATCCCGCAGAGTGGACGGTAATCCAGCAAGGAAGACCCGCCTGATCAGCTCTGAAGGCTCTCCAACAGCTCCTCGGTGGTCCCGGTAGCCTTGGAAGACCGACGCCTCCACCTCAAGGAAGAAGTCCATTGGAGCCTGCCTTTCACTCATGCTGTGGTCGTAGAGCACTTTGAAAAAATCAGAGGCAGTGTACGTGCCCCTGAACTTACGCCTCAGCTGCCGCTTGAAAGTGTCCCAATCCTGTATCCCGTCAAAACTCTCGGAGTTGATGATGGTCTCCGCTCTGCCCCGACAACTTGCTCTTGCAGCCCGGATGTATGTGTCATCGGTTGGGGGCCTTACCAGGTTTTCAATAGCCCGAATGTAGCTCTCCACCTCCTGGTTTCTTTTCAGGGGCTCACAAGCAGAGGTTTCCCCTTTAAAATGAGGTATAGAGTCACGGGACACCAGATACGGGATTGCATCTCTGAAAGGCGGTTGGCATCGAAGGTGGTCTTGTGCTGGCTCCTCGCCGTACCTTGTGCGCGACGGTGTGGTCAGTCTTGCGGCCGGCTCAGGGAGTGTCTGGTTAGCCTCCCATAAATGGGAAGAGGACCCAGGGTATGCTGCTAAGTCGCCCCGTGCTGCTTCCCCTCTTCTGCACACTGGCGGTTGCTGACCATCTGGCTGCCTCTGTAAAAGAGCCTGCTCTTGCAGTTGCAGACGTCTCTCCCTCTCCTCCAGTTGCCGCTGCCATTCCCGGAGGTCTTCTCTGGTAGCTGCTGGGTGAATGGGGTTAGTAGACCTGGCCGCAGGTGGTGTGGTGACTGGTCGAATATGAGGGAGTGGAATGTCCGCTGGCTGTTCCTCAGGCTGTGCTGCTGAGGGAACCTGGCTCCCATTACTGCGGGATACCACCGCCTCGGTAGGAGCAGTCCTTGCCTGAAGTCGGTTCTCCAGTTGTTGTAGCCTGTCCTCACTCTTGCGAGAGATTTCCTCCATCCTGCGGAGGAGTTCGTCCCTGTTCTGGGCAACGAGGTCCATCATCCTCTGCAGCATTTCCTCCATGATGGTAACTTCCCCCTCTACGGCTCTTACTGCGTCCTGTACCTGGGAATTAGGACCCTGCAGAACTAAAACTGGGAGGGATGCACGGTGGTCAGGCGAAGAAGTACGTGAGCTTGGCTGGCTCGATGACTTGGTGCTTCGTAAAGACCTCCCACGTCCAGGCATAGTACAGAGCCTGTAAACAAAGGAACAAATCCCCACACAAAAGAGCTGTACAGCTCAATCACAAACAACAACAAAAAAAAAGGGGCCAGAGATACTGACTGACCCACAAAACAGAGTGAACGGTGATGCGTGTTCAACTGAGGCCAAATGCTGGCACATGAAAGCTTAAAAATGACAAACTGCCCGTAAACTGGGTAAACACGAAAAAAAAAAAAAAAAGACAAAGAACCAAGTGTACACAGGGGATAAGGTAAAATTAGCAGGGGTAAAAAGAAAGATTAGAACACGGTAAAATGAAAGTGTCCCTATACCTAGCAAGAGCCACAAAGTAAAACTAACTGGTGAGCGGGCATTAGAAAAAAACAAGACATAAAATGCTGAAAGAGAAAAGCCTCGCTCAAAAAAATCTAAAACACTACGCAATCTGAAATAAAACAAAACACAGAACATAAAACAAGAAACGTGGCTCTTCTAAAACTACTAAAACTAACCTAACAGGAAAAAGCTAAATGCTGGACTTTAAAAAATCTTCATATTAGTCAACGAGCAGAGAAACTCATAAATACACTCCTGGTAGATCCCACCGCTGCCACCAAAAATGGGGTGTACCTGTAAGGTTATATGAGAGAGGAACCCAAAAGAGGCCACCCGTGAGGCGGGAAGCTTCAGGCTTAGGGGCCAAGGAAAATGAGGGGGCCCCGTTCGTTCCTCGAAAAAGGGGGTGAGGGGACCAGGCTGAAGGCTCAGAACCCACACGACCTCACAAGCCAATTATCCCCGGAGATGCAGGCCTACCAGGAGCGTGACCAATACGAAGAAGCATGACAAATAAATACGAAATCTAAAATGAACAAAAAGAACCGTGCAGAAGGCACCAAAGTAAAACAAACTAATAAGTAAAAGACAATTGCCAGAGGGGCTTATGACTGAATAAAAATACGCCAGAAGGGCTTAAAAACAATAACAAGAACTAACATCTAAGATACAACGAGTAAAAGGTAAAATGAGGGAAGTAAAAGCTCAAGTAAAAGACAGTAAAAGGTATGAGCATGAATAAGAGTAAACAGTAAAAGGACAAGATTAAAGTAAGTAAAATTCAGAGAAAGTAAAAAGTCAAAGTCGAAGGAGCACACATGGTTCACAGTGAATGTAAAATAGTAAAATGGCACGTCAAGCCTAAATACACCTGGGCAAGTAAAAGGGGCAGTACAACCTTGTTTCGGCATCCACGGTGTAAAATCCAGACAGGTAAATCCAAAGGGTAGTCAAAGCACAGTCAGAGTATTCACTTCCTTTATTTAGCATGAACGTGGGGGTTACATTAACCCCCACGGACGTCAGCGTAGCACATAAATTGCATAGAACAATAAATAAGAATGGTTTTAATAAAATAAAATGTACAAAAGATAAAACCAATCACAAAAACAATTAAACATTAAAAGAAATAGTTAAAGAATTATAGTTATGGTAAAATAAGACGTAAAAGAATCTGCTGCGATTCATTTATAAAAATATTAAAATAAGTAACTTTCTCTCGCCTTAAAAGAGATATTAAAATTATGAATAAGTAAAAAGAAACCATACAAAAATAAAGCGGAGCTTAAAATACAAGAGATAAAAAAAACGTGAATAAAAAGATGCAGTCGCAGCAGATGTGGATATCTGTTATCCGCACATCAAGATCTTTGTAATCCATGCACGGATAACTAAGGATCAAAAGTTTATTTAAAAACAATACAAAAAGGGATGTAAATTAAAGTAAAACATGTACAAAGAAGAGCCAGCGTGGTACAGATATAAAATGCGTAAAAAGGAGGCTGGCAGAGGGAAGTGGTCCGGCTGTGCTCGACTCGCCCTGTGGATTTCGGCAGGATGCTGGGTAGGATAGGGATAGGATGGGAGCAGGAGAGGATAGGATTAAAGGTAGAAGGTAGGGTAAACGGGAAAAAGGAATGGAAAAGTGGGAAATTAGCGTAGAAGCAGAAGGAAGTGAAAAAGCGAAGGAACAAGAAGAGGGTGCGAATAAGATGGGTACGAGGGGGAAATGCGGCAGGATACAGGGCAGGATAAGGATAGGATGGAGGCAGGATAGAGTAGGGATAGTGGTAAAAGATAGAACAAGCAAGGGAAAGAAAAAGAGGAAGAAGCTACCGTGGAAGTAGAGAGAGAAGAGAAAAAGCGAGGGGACAGGAAGAGGGTGCGGATAAGGGGACGAGAGGGATAGAAGGATCGGAGCAAGGAAGGGGGGGGGGATAGGTAGTGGGTATAGGGGGGGGGGGGAGGAGGTTGAAAACCTCACAGACCTTATATATATATATATATATATATATATATATATATATATACCTATATGTGTATATATACATATGCGATATATACACTTTCATACACACACATATAAACACACACACACACATATATATATATATATATTGTAAGGATCTGTAGAGCCTGTAGGAGGCCGATTTGCGGTAGAGTGCAGACAAGTCGTATCTGTCACGATGTGGAAATCTTGGGTAGTGGAAAGGTGTAACAGACTTCTCGTTAACTTGTTGTAGTTTATTCTTGAGAGAGAGTATCGTACAACTG
>NC_061819.1:31003360-31005860 GCF_019202785.1 Penaeus chinensis | reverse complement strand
TATATTGATTACATGTATATGCATATACATGTATTTACTGTATGTACATGTATTTGATATACATGTATATGCATTACATGTATATGTATTGTACATGTATTTGCATATACATGTAATGTACATGTTATGCATATACATGTATATGATTACATGTATATGCATTACATGTTATGCTTACATGTATATGATATACATGTATATGTATCATGTAATATGTTATCATATCATGTATTTGTATACATGTATTCATATACATGTATGATGATATACATGTATTTGTATTACATGTTATGTTTTTTGTTTTGTTTACATGTATATTTATAGTACATGGTATTGGTTTTTTGTATTGTTTACAGTTTGATATACTGTTTTGTATATACATGGTATTTGTTTACTGTATAGTTTTTACATGTTGTTTTATTGTTTATTTTATACATGTTATACATTAATGGATTAATTTCATGTTTAAATTCTTGTATTTTTGTTATAGATATCATTTGTTATACAGGTATTATATAGTTTTTGTATTTTCATGGATGGGTTTATTTGGTGATATGTATATACTGTTATTGTGTTTATCGGTATTTTGTAGACATGTATTGTTTGATACGGGGGATTTGTATATAGGTAGTTGTTTAGAATGATTTGTATGTACATGTATTGTTGATTTAGGTATTGTTTGTTTACTTGTATGTTGTATTGAGTTTGTGTGGTGTATATTGTGATTGGTTGTGTTGGGGGTTTGTGGATGTTTCGGGGGTTGTAGTGTTGGGTTGTGTCTGGTGTGTGGATTGGTTTGGTTTGGTGTGGAGGGGTGTTTTGGGTGTGGTTTTTTGTGTTGGGGTGTTGTGGTGTGTAGTGGGTGTGGGGGTCTGGTCTTGTCTGGGTCTGTAATTTTAGTGTTTGACAAAACGGGGGAGTATTGTTGTGTGTGTCGGTTGTTGTGTGAGTGGGTTTGAGGAGTGTGTGAGGTTTTTGTGAGTTTGTGTGTTTGGAATTGGTGTGGGTTGGTGTTGGTTTGTGGGGGGGTGTGTTTTGTGTGTGGGTGTGGTGTGTGTGTGTTGTGAGGGGTTGTGTGGGTTAGTGTGTTGTGGGGTTTGTGGGTGGGGTGTGTTTGTGTGGTGTGTGGTGTGTTGGGGTGGTGTGTGGTGTGTGGTGGGGTTTTGTGTTGTGTGTGGGGTGTTTTGTGTTTTGGTGTTTTGGTTGTGGTGTGTTGTATGTGTGTGGTGTGTGTTGTGTGTGTGTGGTGTGGTGGGGGTGGTGTTGTGTGGGTTTGGAGTGTGTGTTTGGTGTGTGGTGAGTGTTTTGTGTGTTGTGTGTGTGTTTTTGTGTGTGTGGGTGGTGGTGTGTGTGGTGTTGTTGTGTGGTGTGTTGTTGTGTGTGTGGGTGTGTGTTGTGTGTGGTGTGAGTGTGGTGTGTGTGTGTTGTGTGTGGGTTTGTGTGTGTTGTGGGTGGGTGTTGTGTGTGGGTGTTTGTGTTGTGGGTGTTTGGGGTGGGTGTGTGTTGTTTTTGTGTGTGTAGAGTGTGTGCTTGTTGGTTTTTGTGTGTGTGTGTGGTGTGCATGTGTGTGTGATGTGTGTGTGATGTGTGTGTGTGTTTTGTTGTGGATGTGTGGTTTATGTGGGGTTCGATGAGGTTTTTGTGAAGTAGTGTGTGTGTGTGTGGTGATGGTGTGGTGAGGGTGTGTATGTGTGTTTTTGATGTGTGTTGTGATGTGTGGTGTGATTGTGTGGTGTGATGTGTGTGTGGGTTTTGGGGTGTGATGGGGTGTGTGTGTGTGGTGTGTGTGTGTTTTGTGATGATAGTGGTGGATATGTGTGTGGATATGTGTGTGATTGTGGTGTGATATAAGTGTGGTGCTATGTGTGTGTTTTGATTTTGTGTGTGCTATGTTGTGTGTGATGTGTGTGTGTGATTATGTGTGTGTGATGTGTGTGTGTGTGATATGTGTTGTGATATGTGTGTGTGTTGTGTGTGTGTGAATGTGTCGTGTGTGATCTGGGGTGTGTGATGTGTGTGGGATGTGTGTGGTGGGCTGTGTGTGTAATGTGTTTTGATTTGGTTTGTGTGACTGTGTGGTGTTTTGGGGTGTTTGTTGTGGTTGGGGTGGTTTGGTGTGTGTTGTGTGTGGTTGTGTTGTGTGTGTTGTTGTGTGGTTTGTGTTGTGTGTTTGTGTGTGGGGTGTTGTGTTGTGTGTGTGTGTGGGTGTGTGTTTGTGTGTGTGTGGGGGTGTGGTGTGTGGTGTGTGTGTGGTGGGTGTTGTGTTGGTGTGGTGTGTGTGTGTTGTGGGTTGTGTGGTGTGGTGTGTTTTGGTTGGGTGTGTGTTGGTGTTGGGTGTGTTGGTGTGGTTGTGGGTGTTGGTGGGTGGTGTTGGTGGGTGTGTGGGGGTGTGTGGTTGGGGGTTGTGTGGGGGGTGGGGGTGGTGGTTGTTTTGGGTGTGTGGTGGGTGTGGTTGTGTGTGGGGGTTGTGGTGTTGTGGTGTTGGTGTGGTTGTTGTGTT
>NC_061819.1:30995860-30998360 GCF_019202785.1 Penaeus chinensis | reverse complement strand
CAGTATCAGGGCCTTGAAAACATGTAAGTTGGTCCTTCTGCACAGGTACCAGCATCTCCAAATACTCTTGTCGAGAGATTTCATGACCCCTGCTGCCAGGCTAATCCGTCTACTGACTTCTTGGTCTGACAGCCCAGAGTCGTGAAATGCACTACCGAGGTATATAAAGCTCTTTGTGACTCCGATGTTTTCACAGCAAGCACGTATCGACTGGACAGGGTCTCCTAGCAGGCCCCCAAAATCCTGGATCTTGGTCTTGGTCCAGGAGACCTCTAGCACCAGGGGCTTCGCTTCATTGCTAAATGCATCAAGAGCCGCCACTAGGGTTTCCAGAGATTCAGAGAGTTCAGCAACATCATCAGCAAAGTCAAGGTCTGTAACCTTGATATTGCCCAGAGTTGCTCCACAGTGACTTTGAACAGTAGCTCTACCCAGTATCCAATCCATGCAAGTGTTGAAAAGTGTTGGTGCAAGAACACAGCCTTGCCTCACACCTGAACTAACAGGGAAGAAGCTTGACAGGCCCCCACCACACTTTACAGCACTTTCAGTGCCTGTATACAGGTTTGCTATTAGTCCAATAATCCTTGTTGGAACTCCTCTTAGTCTCAGGATATCCCAGAGAGATTCGCGATGCACCGTGTCAAACGCCTTCTTGAGATCAATGTAGGCTGCGAGCAGCCCACGTCCGAACTCACAACAGCGCTCTATAATGATTCGAAGTGCCAGGATGCGGTCTATTGTGGACTTACCAGGAGTGAATCCAGATTGCTTCGGCCTTTGGTGCCTCAACAGGTGGTCCCTGATACGTCTCAGTAAGATGTGCACGAGTACCTTGCCTGGTACACTGAGTAGTGTAATGCCTCGGTGATTGCTTCAGTCCCACCAATCCCCTTTCCCCTTTCAGAGAGGGATGACCACACCCCTCAGCAGGTCAGGGGGAAAGGTACCAGTCTGCCAGATGATAGACAGGACTGCATTCAAGCACCTTGCCATAGGTTCTCCACCAGCCTTTAACAATTCGGCTGGGATGCCACAAACACCTGCTGCTTTACCACTCTTCATCTTGGAGATCGCCCCCCTGCTTTCGGTCAGGGAGGGTGGATCCTCGCTGATGGGTGGATCTGGCAGAGGAGTCTCAACATTACCCGCATCCATGTTAACTGTTGGTGGATCAACCTTATACAACTGCTCAAAATACTCAGCCCAATGCACACGCATCCCATCAGGATCTGAGATTATCTGGCCACTTGCTGAGCGGACTGCAGTTGTCTGTGAGGGGGCTTGGAGTTCAGCTTTCTCAGAGTTTGGTAGGCAGGACGAAGGTCATTTACAAAGAAATGGCTTTCGACCTCCTCTGCAAGACTACTGATAAACTGTTCCTTATCCCTTCTCAACAGTGACCTAGTCCTGCGCACCAGAGAGCGGTGCAAGTTTCGATCCCCTGACAGTCGAGCTGCACGACAAGCATCTGTGGCTTCCAATGTCTCCTGCGAGATGGAATTCTGTCTTGCTTTTGGGCGTTCACCAATGGATTCCTGAGCTTCATCAAGCATTTCACGCTTGAAGGTATCCCACATAAGAACAGGGTCTGTCAGGCCCTCGAGTGCTGTGAGACGACCAGAGATAGCCTCGGCAAACCCCCGGGTACAGTCGTCCTCCCTCAATCTGTCCAAATGAAACACCCTAGGGTGTTCATTTAGGCGACGGGGGGTTCTAAAGTGGACCCGGATCAGTTCCACAGAACTCAGCGCTGTATACACCCTGCAGTTCTGGAGGATCCTCCATTGAGTGCTAACGAGGATGTGGTCGATCTCCTTGGCCACTCTACCCGTACCGCTGTACCAAGTCCAACGATGCGGGTCAGAACGCTGATACCAGGAGCCAGAAATCCTCAATTTCTGGGACCTAGCAAAGGAGGCTATTCTCGCTGCCAGCATCAGCTTCTGAGCCATGAGGACTGACAGACATCTCGTAGCCAGCTCGATCAAAGCCGGATACTGCATTGAAGTCGCCCAGAACAATACGAATATCTGTCTGCCACAGATGCAAGTTTGGCATAAAACATCTCTTTCACCTCAAGTTTATATACATCCGTTGGAGCGTATACAGCAACAAGAGCCATAAAGCCAAATGAAAGCTTCAGTCTCAATACCATGATACGCTCATCGACTGGAGTGACCTCAACTACCAAGGGTTGAAGTCTGCTGGAGATGGCTATGGCTACTCCCTGGAGATGGTGGCCATGAGTAGTGGTAACCGATCGTCTTGTCGCAAGGAACGGACGTTCCAAGCCCCCACCCTGGCAGTCCGCATGAGGTCTAACCTTGGGCAGTCACTCCGGGTGGGCGCCACCTCTGCCACCCCTACCGACGCCGCCCCATATAGAGGAGGTTGGCTGGCTGCAGGCCCCATAATCTGCCTACAGGGCTCCCTGGGGCTTTCCCCCACAAGCATCATGCCAGGCTGGTGGCCACTGGGACCCAGCTGGGATGGGGGG
>NC_061819.1:30975860-30988360 GCF_019202785.1 Penaeus chinensis | reverse complement strand
AGGTGTATTCCCCTTCCATGAGAAAGTATTTCTCTTTTCCTTTTTGTTCTTGAACTGGTGATTATCACTAGTTTATTATTATTTTTTGAAGCCCAAATTTGAAGCGTTTTATTACTCATATTCTAGAATGTAGTTTAATACAGCTGTGTTTCTTTGTCGAAAGACTTGATAGGTGGGATGGACAGGGTGGCCCTGAGGTAAAGGGACAACATCATGACAGTGATGGTGTAGTTGGGAAATGGCAGTAATGTTATGGTTAGGAAATGGCAGAGTGATGTTGTGGTTGGGAAATGGCAGAGTGATGGTGTTGTGGGGGGTATGGCAAGGTGATTGTGTGTTGGAGGTATGGCATGGGGATTATGTGATGCAGCAGTGGCAGAATGGTGGTGTGATGGAGTAATGGTAGATTGATGGTGTGGTGGAGGAAAGGCAGTGTAGGTGTGTGACAAAGGAATGATAAAATTATGGTGTGGTGGAGGAAAAGCAGATTAAAGGTGTTAAGCAGGGATGGCAGTGATTGTGTAGTCCAGTGGCAGAATTGTAGTGTGATGGAAGAATAACAAAGTAATGGTACAAAACAGGAACAGCAGTCTAATAGTGTGGTGGAGTAATAGCAGTGTGATAAAGAAATGGTAGAGTAATGGTGTGGGAGAGTAATGGTAGAGGGATGGTATAGTGGGGTACTGGGAAAATGATGGTATGATGGAGGACTCTCAGATGTGATGGAGAAATGCCAAAGTGATGATGTAGTAGAGGAATAGCAGAATGGTAGTGTGATGGAGGAATGAGAGAATGGTGTCATAATGGAGGAATGACAGGGTGATGGGGTGGAAAAGAAATGTGATGGCGAAATGGTGATGGTGTGGTAGAAGGATGGCCGAGTGATGGAATGGTTGAGGAATGGCAGAGTGGTGGTGTGATGGAAATATGGCAAGCTGATGGCATGGTAGGGGAATGGCATAATGGATTGTAGCAGATGAATGGTGATGGTGTGGTAGAGGAAAGGCAGGGAGATGTTGTGATATGGGAATGGCGGGATGATTGTGTGTAGGAGAAATGGCAGGGTGATAGTGTTGGATGGGAGAGTTTTGGTGTGGTAAAGGAATGGCAGAGTGTTGGTGTGATAGAGGACTCCAATCATGAGGAATAGGAGAGATATGATATGATAGAAGAATGGCAGAGTAGTGGTGTGATGAAGAAATAGTTGTATTAAGGTGCAATGGAGTGTGGTGGAGGAATGGCAGATTGGCATGAAAGAAGAATACTAGGGTGATAGTGTGTTTGAGAAATAGCATAAGAATAGCAGAATGGTGGTATGATGGAGGAATGGCATGATGATGGAGTGATGGAAAAATAGCAGGAGTAGAAGAGGAATGGCAAAATGATAGTGTGATGGAAGAGTGGTAGAGAGATGCTGTGGTAGATTAATGGCAAAGTGATTGTGTGAGGGAGAGATGGTAGGGTGATATTGTAGTAGAAAAATGGCATGATGATAGTATGATGAAGGAGTAGCAGAATGGTAGGATGGAGAAATAGCAGGATATTGAGATAGGTGGGGAATGATAGTGGTGGTGTGACAAAGAACTGGGTGATAGTGTGGTAGAGGAAAGGCAGTTTGATGGTGGTGGATGGTTGGTAATGTGATGTGGATGAATAACACTGGTGGTAACATTCAGTGGTTACTGTATTTTTTGATGTACAGCATCAAGTAAACATGATTCCTAAAACTTTATAACATTTCATATATTGTCTAATTTATGTAATGAAAAAAAAGAAGTGATCATCATCATCAATAATGATGATGTAAAATTATGATACTGCTCTATCTGCAGTGCCAAATACTCGCAATAATTTCAAGTCTTGTGGGTGGAGTATAGACACTGTCTGGGTCAAAGTGTCATACTGCTTAAACAAAACTGCTGCCTCACACGCAGAGTGTCCTGTGGTCCATCGGGTTGTTTACATATACAAGAAATTATGTGATTATTATGGCAATTAAGCTCTGAATGGCTTGAAGCCACTGTCACATCACATACTAGCATTATGAGTTATAACTTAATTGTCCTTAAAACAACTGCTTTACTGCATTGAATAAGTTATTTCCACATTCCTACCATGCTTCATCATAACTGTTATTCACATAGTGGTGATGTTAACCATTATAAATGGTGAATGATAAAACAGTAATAATAATAACAAAGACAGTAACAGTGATGATGATAATTATGATAATAAAAAAAATCATATTGTGCTAATTCATTAATTAGGCAGACTATTCCTGCAATATTTTGTTAGTAGATATAGATGAAAATCTCTTTATACCTGATGGGTTTGAAGATGCAAGCTGAAAAATACAATTCATACATATGGTTATTATTTTTATTACCAGTCTTATTGATAATTGAAATAACAATACTAATAGCAAATATTATCATTAATGCTATTATTATTATCATCATCAGCATTTATATCATATACCATTAATATAATTTATATTAATCATTGCCTCGGGGCGCTTTGGCGCGGCGCCGCTGCGGACAGCCGCACGCCTCATTTCGGGCGTATTGTTATGACGGCGATAGCCGTGACCCGTCGCCATTGAGATATTCAAGGGCTCACTTACTGCCTATCAAAAGTTGTCTTCTGTGGGCGTCAATAAAGTTGATACTGTGTTAATCTTTAATCCAAATGCACAGAATTTGCATCAAAGATGCAAGACACTCCTGCCAGATGCATGAATCTCTGTGATTATTAGAAAAACTTTTGTTTTACATGAAAGAGCTGGTATTTGTGTAATATTAATTGGTAGTCACCCACTATCACTTTCATATTATATGGTAATGTTGATATCTAGAGATTTGTTACAGTGTAAAATAAAAAAAATACACATGCAGGTTAGTATGCTATCATAAATGTTATAAGATATTATATTTTTGTCAGTACAAATAGGATATATAAATGGTTTCAAAATAGCCTTTGGATGTAATTGGCAATTTAACTGAAGGTGACAAATATAAGATATTCGTAACATCAGTTCATAATCCAGTTGTCTCTGACATCTCTTCCTTGTGTGTGATTAAAAGGTATGTCTAGGGCAGACTGAACTTCATGCCTTCAGGCTGGCACTAAACAAATATTTGCCTCAGGCAAAGATATGTATATATACAGATTCTCTCTCATCCAGTCAAGCCTCGCAAAACACATCACCCACTAGACAATATTAACCTCATCACATCCGTTCTTCATATATTCAATGTCATTCACCCAAGGATCAAGCAAGTAACAATTGAATGGATTCCAAGTCACTCAAACATTGCAGGGAATGAAAAGGGTAATTCTGCTGTCAAAAATGGACTGATATTACCACCATTACCTCCTATATACCCCTTATTAAAAGCCAGATCAGATCAAAGCAAAAACCTTTCAACTAGAAAAGCTTGAACATTATTCTTGGGGGATTCATATTGGTTACACAATATGAGGCACCAACCATACCTCACCAGTTAAGAACAGAAAGAGAGCTGGTCATTGTTCAAAAATCCGACTATCACACCATGCTATGGACAACCAATGTGCCTGACATGGTTTTAGGAATTGGTGAGTATCCAAAACTGCAAATCTCTGGAACTCAAAGTAACATTTCCGCACAATGGGGAACATCTTGGAGTAATTGTAGACATCGTCGTATTAGCTGATCACCTGTCTTTGATAGAACCTTACTGGTATGCTCTGCAACAAGTTCGGCAGTAACATTTTAGAACAAATAGATTTGGTTCTGCCTCTTCCATTATCATCAGAAGAGAGCTCTTGGTTTCTAGCATCAAATAACCCCATCTGATGCATAGCCTATGACTTTCTCCCAGTGAAGCCCTTCTTTCTGCAAAGTACTTTCCAGGGATACAAATAGTCCAGTGGGGTCCCCTTCCTCCACAAGAATGTGTTCAGGAAATGGTCATTAATGCAGATGACTTTTTTTTTTTTTTTTGATAAATACACCTATATAAATCCAGTTATAGCTTTAAAAATGCACCCAGAATAGCTTTTCTATAAATTTTTTTGTTCACTTTGCTCAGGGACATTTAAAAAAATAAGGATTTTGAAATGTACAATACTTTCAATATTTTTTGTAACAGCCACCAGTGCTATGGATGCCACTAGCAGCACCAGTAACTGGTGTCTGTCTTCAGAGTGTAGTTGCTGTAATTGCTTTGGTAATATTGACTTGATGATTATGGGTATGATCTTGGGGGAATTCTCTGCCCATGGGTGCCCAAACTTTCTTAATGGGATTGAGATCTAGTGATTTGGGTGGATGTGGCATAGCATAATTTCAAGATTTTGCCAAAATCAAGCCTTCACGACACTGCTTGTGTGGTTGGGGCTGTTATCCTGGATGAGGTAAAATGGCTCCAGATTGGGGAACACCATGGCCCACGCTAATGGTAGAAACATCTTGTCCAGGATTTCTACATAGGCATACCCAGTAAATCTGCCAGGCTCAACACATCCGTCAACCCTCTGCCCCACTTCTTTGCATCCACTCAAACAGCCAGCAGTTTCTGACTGTCTGCATGCTGCAGCATAATGCAAAGTCCTACTGGATGTTGCCAGCAGAACAAACAGGTCTGTATCCCTCGCAGTAGGAGTGGATTGTTTAAAAAAAATAATGAAAGTGAATAACTAAGAAGAAAATGACTCATGCTAAGGGGACAAGGCAACTAACTACTGGCAATGTCCCCTTCTCAAACCAAGTCACAGTGAGGGTTGTTTTCATTGAGTATCAAGTGGTTTTCATTGGCTCATATTTATGCAAGCTTCTTATCTGTCTTTCATTTAGGACATTGATTTATAGTTTTGAATGACATTAACTTGTTCTTCCTCCATCATACATCTATGGTACCCACTTCTAGCCATGTATCGGGTGGATCCACAGACATGGTTGGCTTCGAAATACTTAATCTTCACAATTTCATCTCTTGATAGTCCCTCAGAGCAAAGCATTAGTATGTTGTTATGAATGGTCTATTATTTCGCCATTGTATAATACAAGGCCTTAGCCATATCAGCTCCAAAACAGTATTCAAACAAATTATGAACAAATTATCTGTTGCAAGCTTTGAAAACAAGTACTAACCTTTTCAAATCAACTCTTAGTGATCATTTCGGTTTCATCTTCTGAGTAAAGATACTTGTTTTTAGCAAATGTACCTTTGGTGTAATTGCAGCTCATTTTCTTGGTACCTTTCAGTTATCAGTGATGCCATGAAAAGTTGACACTAGTTGTGGAATCCTAGGTGACAGTGTAATAGTGGATGATTTTGTAGACAGATTTGGTTTGCTGCAAGTGATGTCTTTGTGTTCTGAAAGTTAGGATTTGCCCGGGATGAGATGTTGATTGCCAAAGGGGAAAACATGTTTTCTGGATGATATTTGGATGCAGAAAGCCATCCTTGTGCCCAGCTTTTGTTTTCCCACTTGTGGCTATAGTTTTGGTGTTGATATTTCTTCTCGACTTCTTCTGGAAAGAAAGAATATAATATATATATATATATATATATATATATTTATATATATATATACATATATACATATATACACACATTCTCCGACTAATGTTTTTTCCACACAAGAACCCCAGGCAGGAGATAATTATGCAATGTCATGCACCAAACTGACTCATTATTGTTAGTAAAGAGATTGTAAAGCATATGTAGACTGTGCAAGCACTAAACTCTCAAAAAAAATAGTGTCGTAACTTTTTCTTTCTTAACAAAATGATACAACTAAGAAAGTGGTTGAAAAAAGTGCTGTGAGCTTGGCCTGATATTGGTATCCCTGCCTGGGACAGTCCCCCCCACCCCCCCTTCACTATGTTTGTCCCTGCAAGGACCAAAATTTTAAACTTTTTTTTTTTTTTTTTTTTACTAATATCACATATACTGTATAGATCAGGTTATAGCTTTAAAATGCCTCTAGAATAGCTAATTTTTCTATTTGTTCACTTAGCTAGGCTACACTAAGAAAAAAAAAAGGGTTTTGAAATGTGGAAGACTTTTAATATTTTGTGTTACTGCCACCAACTTGGAGATTGCTAGCAAATGTATGTGGCATGATACTGCTGGTAATTGGTGTCCATCTGCAGAGTGCAATTGCTCCCATGACGTAATTGCTTGGGCAACAACGATTGCGGCTCTGATCTTTGGGAAAGTCTCTGCCCATGGCTGCCCAAACATTCACAATGGGATTGAGGTCTGGCGATTTGGATTGATGTGTCATTGCGTAAACTCAGGGTGTTTCTGACATCATGCCTTCACAACACTGTTCATGTGGATGGGGCTATTATCCCGGACGAGGTCAATTTGCTCTGGCTTGGGGGAACACCATGGCCCTCAATAATGGTAGAAACATCTCATCAAGGATTTCCATGTAGGCATACCCCATAAATCTGCTGGGCCCAACATCTGTCAATTCCCTGACTCTGCGTCCACTCAAACATCCCAGCAATTTATGCTTTGTGCTGCAGTATAATGCAAAGTCCCACAGGGTGTTGCCAGCTGAACAAAAGGGGTCCCTTGCACTAGTTATGGATTGTAAAATAAATAAATAAGAAGAAAATGACTCATGGGAAGGGGGCGTGGCAACTAACTACTGCTAAGGATCGTCTTTCGACTGAGTCATAGACAAATTTTGGTTTCAAAGACTGTTTTAAGGACAGTCCTTAAATTAGTCACAGAAAATTCAATTATTTTTTATGAATGCCACCCCTGATCTTTATGACCATTCTTTGTTTATATCAAGTTTCTTTAATTTTATAATGAACAAAGCAGGAGGTCTTGGGAGTATTGCTCAGGGTGTTTTTTTAGTCAAAATGATTGTGACTATAGTTTGTTCACTTATCTGCTAGTTGGGTGAACCAAGGCTGCCACTCATAGGGCAAATCCCCTACATTAGGGGATTTCAGCCTAATGTAGGGGGTAAGGGATACATGGAAATTGGCAGTGTACACAGGAAAGGTAAAAATGACTATGTTGGGAGATTATTTTCTTTTTTTACACTTTATCTTTTTAAATATTTATTTGGACCACCATGACATAGTTTATGTAAATAATTTCTGACACATT
This sequence comes from Penaeus chinensis, assembly GCF_019202785.1. Lineage (NCBI taxonomy): Eukaryota > Metazoa > Arthropoda > Malacostraca > Decapoda > Penaeidae > Penaeus > Penaeus chinensis. The sequence continues at coordinate 30,981,239 of NC_061819.1, read as the reverse complement.
TTCACAAACTAGCCATTAAACATTAAACAAAAATTGGGTGTTAAGGACATTTTGCCAGGAGTCATGGACAAAGTATCAAAGCCATAGACATATTTCTGCCTAAGACAAATTTCAGAGTCTATGACCTTTTGTGAATACTGCCCCAGGTCCTTTTGAAATATTTTTGACCTACGAAGTAGGATGTTTCAATTTGTTCAGAAATTAATTAGGGAGTGGCTATTCACATTACTTCTTAAATTGTTGACCTATTTTTTTTTTCTCACACGTCGTGGCAGCAAGGTGTGTTGACTCTGCGCCAATTAAATGATAGACAAGCCAACAGGCGTTCCCGACGTGTGTTAGCGAGTTTAAATGGATGTTTCACACATCAGCTCCTGGCATTACCTGATGCTGATTGATTGTGGGCCTTTGTGGTGGAATGCGTGTCTGCACAGTGAGTGATCGTGGTGGGTATAAGTGGCAGAGGCTATGTACTGGTACGACATAACATGACGAGATGACCAGAGAATGAAATTGCTCTGGCAAATATTCTGTACAGATGCATGGTTTGAGTGTGAAGTGTTGATAACGAGAAAAGGAGAGGAGGTCAATAGACAGTTCAGGTCAGGTGACGTGGTATGGGTGAAGCCTAGCGGTGTGCAATATAATCATCAATATGGTGTAACATGGTTGATGTCCAACCAAGCCATGGGAGTGGACAGGATGCGATGACATGTGAAGAACCTGCGTTGCCACATGACACCAGCCGGGGTCACAGGCAGAGAGGATGAGGAGACGACAAAGACGGTAGCGAGTGTGATGACTGCCCTGAAGAACAACAAAGTGATGGCGAAGAGACACCAAAACCATTAAAAATATACTCATCTCAACAAAAATACTGGCTGATATGTGGAGAGGAGACTGTAAAAGTGATATCACAGGCGGATAAACAATGGGAAACTACTTGTTTGCAACCACCAGACCTTTGCTCGTTGTTGTTGTGGGGGGCTTAGGAGACAGAAATTAAGCCTAATGCCCCCCCATCCCTTGCATCTTGTTCTCATTGGGGGGGCTTTGGGAGATTGGGGGATCACCCTTGCTTTGGTCCTCAGCCCTAGCCTCATCTAATTTTGCATAGTCTTTTCTTCTTTTCTTCATCCCCTTGTTCTGTCCACTTATCCAAATCGTTAGATTAATTTTTGCCGTTTTTGTCACAGTACTCTATCATGATGCTTTTAACAATCTTTACCTTATACTATACCCCATCAACTCCCCCTCTCAACCCTTTTGACTACCCACTAGTATTGTTCAACCTGTAACTTTAACTCTTTTCCTAACCCTTTTGCTACTCTAATTTACCATAGCCCGTATGACCCTTGATGTCATATAACGCTTCCTTACCAGGGGGCTTTGCCCCCTAGCCTAACACTACCACTATATTTTGAATATGCCACTAATGACCTTAGATGTTGACGCGACAGAAAATGTTAAAAAAATAAATAAATGTAGGGTATCACCCCTCCCTTGATCCTCAGCCTTTGCCTCAACTAATTATGCAGGGACTTTTCTTTGTCTTTCCTTTGCCTTCTCTTCTCCATCACCAAATCGTCAACTCATATTTATCCATTTTGCCAAAATGCTCTGTGACCATTGATGTCTTTTACATTTGTGTTGACCATTCCTTATTCCACAGAAAATGGTGAATACATGGCTCTAGACCTAGGAGGAACCAATTTTCGAGTCATATATGTCCAGATGAAGAACGGAAGCATTACAGAGGAAGTAGGGATATTTTTTTACCATGAAATAATGATCTCGCATATTTGATATATCATCCATATTTTGGTATAACGTAGAAATACATTATATATTTTTCTAGATTGTAGACTACTATCATGTGCCAGAAGAGCGACGGCTTGGACCTGGACCAGAACTCTTTGATTATCTTGCTGAATGTATTGGAAACTTTATGAAGAAAAGGAAATTGGGAGGACGAAACTTACAACTCGGTAATGTCAACTGAAGTCTTTCTGCTTATTGATGCATATACATATATTTATATGTAAGTATGTACCTATACATATGTGTGTGTGTGTGTGTGTGTGTGTGTGTGTGTGTGTGTGTGTGTGTGTGTGTGTGTGTGTGTGTGTGTGTGTGTGTGTCTGTGTATTTATATGTATGTACATATATCTGTGTATATAAATGTTTATATAGATATATGTGCAAATATGTAGAAATGTATATACATATGTATAGATACATATTTATATATATACACATAAATATGTGTATGAATATACATATGTATATATATATGTATATACATATAAAAATGTATATATATACATATGTATGAATAGACATGTTTATATACACATGTATATACATGTATACATATATATGCATATATATACACATACGTATGAATATACATGTTTATATACACATATATATACATGAATACATATATATGCATATATATGTATATACATGCATATATATATATATATATATATATATATATATATGTACATATACATATGTATGTATAGGTGTATGTACATATGTGAATTTATATGCATATATACGTATGTATTTATATGTATGTATATACATATATATGTATGTATACATAAATATGTATATATTAGGACATGTATATATATAGTATATATATGTATATGCATAAATATATACATTATATATTCATATGTATATGCATAAATATATACATTATATATTCATACGTACATGCATAAATATATACAAATATGTATATGCATATCAATACATATATGTATACACATATGCACATGTGTATTTACATAATTATGTACATGTATATATAAATATATACATATGTATATATATCTATATAAATGGACATATGTACATACATGTGTAAAGATATGAAATTACATGTATGAACACATATATTCATATGTACACATACATATGTACACATCTAGACATATGTATGAATATATGTATATACATATATATACATATTTATACACATGTACACACACACACACACACACACACACACACACACACACACACACACACACACACACACACACACACACACACACACACACACACACACACACACACACACACACACACACACACACACACACACATATACATATATACATATATACATACATATATATGCACACATGTAAACACTTGTATATACACAAATGTAAATAATGTATCATCATTATCATCATCATCATCATCATCATCATCATCATCATCATCATCATCATCATCATCATCATCATCATCATCATCATCATCATCATCATCATCATCAAGGTGTAACACCGATGTGGGTACATGGCCACATCCACCTTTTGCTTCCAGCCATGAGGTTCCCTCATGGCAAGTGTCCAAGCAGGCCCTTGGCCTATCTCTAACTCCTCGCGACAGGTCTCGTTGAGCAGCCCAAGTCATGACCTCCTAGCTCGTCCCACAGGCCTCCTCCACCCAGGATTGTCTCACAGAGAGACAACCTGATGGGCAGGGTCATCCACAGGGAAACGAGTTCGGTGCCCATATAGCATAAGTTGGCAATCCTGGATTATGCCAGTCTCACTGTGTAGCTCTGCCCATTATCCAGTCCATGCAGGTGTTGAAAAGTGTTGGTGCAAGGACACAGCCCTGCCTCAGGGAAGAAGTTCAATATCCTCCCCCCCCCCCCCTCCCACACACACACACACACACACACACACACACACACACACACACACACACACACACACACACACACACACACACACACACACACACACACTTTCAGTACCAGTATATAGGCTTGCTATTAGGCCAATAATCCGTGTCGGAACGCCCCTACGTCTCAGAATCTTTCATAGCGATTCCCAATGCACCGAGTCAAACACCTTCTTGAGGTTGATGTAGGCTGCAAGCAACCCACGAATGAAGTCACAATGGCATTCTACAATTACTCTAAGCACTAGGATATGGTCTATTGTGGACTTGCCAGGAGTGAATTCAGACTGCTCCGGTCTCTGGTGCTTAGACGTTGGTGAAGGATCTGATTCAAAAGAATGTGGGTGAAAACCTTACTTGTTATAATGAGCAGTGTAATGCCACAGTAGTTGCTACAGTCCTAACAATCCCCTTTCCCCTTCCGGAGAGGGATGACCATGCCCCTCAACAGGTCAAAGGGGATGGTACCAGACTGCCAGATGGCAGTCAAGATTGCATGCAAGCCCCCTTCCCATAGGTTCACCCCCAGCGTTTAGCAGTTCAGCAGGGATATCATATATGCCTGTGGCTTTCCCACAGATCAGCCATCCTAACCTCAGTTAGGGTAGGAGGTTCCTTGCTGATGGGTGGTCCGGCACAGGTATTGTGATACCACTTGCATCCAAGCTAACCGTTGGAGGGTCTACCTGGTACAGCTGCTCAAAATACTCAGCCCAACGTTCATGAACTCCAACATCCTCTGAGATGATCTTCTCATCCATTGAGCGGACTGCAGTCATCTGCAAGGAGGGCTTAGAGTTCAGTTTTCTCAGGGGTTGGTAGGCAGGGTGAAGATTATTTTTCAAGAAATGGCCTTCAACCTCCTAAGCATGATCCCTGATGAACTGTTCCTTGTCCCTTCTCAGCAGTGTCTGAGCCCTACACACCAAAGAGTGACACAAGTCCTGATTGCCATTCAACTGAAATGAAATTCTGCCTTGCCCTCAGGTGTATGCCAATGGACTCCCGCACTGTGTTGAGTGTTTTCCGCTTGAAGGGCTCCCATAGAGCCAGAGCAACTGGGTCTGTCAGGTTTTCAAGTTTTGTGAATCGATCAGAGAATGCCATGGTGAACCCATGGGCACACTCCTCCTCCTTCAGTCTGTCCAAGTGAAACACCCTGGAGCGGCCACTGGAGGGATGAGGAGATTTGAAGTGGACCTGTAGGGTAGCCACTACCAGCCTATGATCAGTGCCACAGGACTTAGCACTCCAGTAAACCTTGCAATTCTGGAGGATCCTCTATTGAGTGCTGACAAAGAATGTTATCCTTGGCCCTATGGCCAAGGATAACATATCACTATACCATGTCCATTGATGTGGGTTGGAGAGCTGATACCAGGAGCCAGAAATCCTAATTCTCTAGGACCCAGTGAAGTTTCAGAAAAGGAGGCTGTTCTCACTGCTGGGATCAGCTCCCAAAAGCTATAAATATGTCATATATATAAATTATATATATAATAATATTAAATATATATGAATATATGTTATATATATATTTATATATAGATTTATATATATAAATTTATATATATATTTATATATATATATATAGATTTATAGATATATATTATATAATATATATATATATATTTATATATATATTTAAATATATATATT
>NC_061819.1:30970652-30975760 GCF_019202785.1 Penaeus chinensis | reverse complement strand
ATCATTACTAGCATTATGTTTTAATCATTGGTAGTTTTATTATTATCCTTATAATTGTTTATGCTATTAATATAATTTTCTTTATATTAATTTATTATTATTATCATTATATATTATTATTATTATTATTATTATTATTATCATTTTACTATTATCATTATTTTTATTATCTTTATTACAACATATTATATTTACAAGATTCCTCTCATTATACAGTTGTTATCATTATTATCTTTGTCATTCTAGAGTTATCCATTAGCATTGCTATTATCATCGTCATCATCATATTATCATTATTATTGTTAATATTCTACATTTGAATGTAATTAGTATCACATAATTCGTATCATAATATAATTATTTTTAACATTATTATTATATGTAATATTTAGTTATTATTATTATTATATTATTATTATCATTATATTGTTTATAATTAATATATTATTATAATTATTGTTTTTATTATTACTAATTATTATCATTATTGGTATTATTATAAGGTCGTTACAATTATTAATAGTAGTATAGAAGTAGAATTGTTTATTATTTTATAATTATTACTTATTTTTATTAGATGCTTATTGTTGTTATATTCATGATCTTTATTATCATTTACATTATCTCATTATCATTGTTGTTATTTTTCCTCTCATTGCTATTATAATTATTAACTATATCATCCTTATCAGTGGCATTATTATTTAATTATTTATCATTATTATTAATAGTAGTGTTATACTATTTTTTTTTGATATCATTATAGGTTATCATCATCAAATTGTTTATAATTATCTATTACTATCGTTTTTATTGTCATGATCATTATTATCATTGTATATTTTATCATATCATAGTCATCACATTATTTGTATATCTATAGAAATCAGTCATTATGATAAATATTATAATGGTGTTATTTGTCTTATTATCAATATTATCAATATAGTTATTATTATTATCATCATTATTTATATTATTTTATATTATTATTATTATTATCTGATCAATAACGTTAATATTATTATGTACATCGTTATTACTATTATTATCATTATTTGTATTATTATTATCGTATCGTATTACTTAATATAATATTATTAATATTATTACTATGATTTATATTATTATATCAATTATTATTATTGTTATCATTATTAATACAATTGGTTATTATCAATTTAATATCATCATTATTTTTAGTATTATTATCATATTATTATTATGTTTTATAATTATAGGTATTATCATTTTTAATTATTAACAATAATTATTATTATTATTATAAGAAAAAAAGTCATTATTATCATTATCATAGTCATCATTATTATTATTGGTATGGAAATCATCATTATGAGTATTTTTATTATGATTTGCATTCATATTATTATAACCATTATTATCAATATTTTTTTTTTATTATACATCTTTTTTATCATTACTATTGTTATTATTATTATATTATAATATCATTATTCTCATTGTTATAATATTCTTGTTATTATTAAATTTTATTATTATCGTTTTTTATTATCATAATTGTTAATACTATTGTTATTGTTATTACTCTTATTATATTATCATTTATATTATTGATCTTAATTTTTGTGTTATTTTTATTTCTAGTTTTTAGTTCACTATTATCACTGTTATTTTTTATGTAATTAACATTATCATCATTATCATTACTATTTATATTTACAATTTATATTTTTTCATCATAATCATTTTTGTCATTGCTGTTTGTGGTTTTTTTTATTATTAGAATCATCATTTTATTATTATTATTATAAATATGTCTTTTTATTATAATTATCATTATTATCATCATAATCATTATCATTTTACAGTTATCTTATAAATGTAATTAGTATTACTTTCATTAATTTTACTGCATAATGATAATCATTATCATTATTATTGTTTGTTATGATTATAACTATTTTCATTGTATTATTATAAGTATTAATATCATTATTTTTATTCTAATTATTAATAGCATTATTATTATATATTTTTATTATCATTATTATTTTCATTATTAATTTATTTATATTCTTATTATTATTATTATTATTACCATTATCATAACTGTTATTACTAGTAGTAATAGTAGTAGTAGCATTATTATCATTATTATTATCGATATTGTGATTATTATTATAATCATTATCACTATTGTAACTGTATTCAATATTATCATGATTGGTATTATCGATATTATTTTTTTTTTGTTATTTGTTTTTTTTTATTAATGTTATCATTGTTGTTATTATGGATATTTTCATTATTGTTATTATTATTAATATATTCATTATTATTATTATTATTATTATTATTATTATTGGTATTATTATTATTATTACTATTATTATTATTATTATTGCTATAATTATTATTATCATTTTTAGTATTATTATTATTATAATTATTACTATTGTTGTTATTTTCATAATCAATATTATCAGTATCATTTTTATCATTATCATAGTCATTATTATTATCATTGCTATTATAATTATTATCTTTTTCATCTATATTAGTGTCATTATTATTATAATTTGTATTATTATATTATTATTATTATTATTATTATAATTTGATTATCATTATTATTATTATTATTATTATTTTGATTATCATTATCTTTATTATCATAATTATTAACAGTATTATTAATATTATTATTATCATTATTATTATTATTATTATTATTATCATTATTATTACTATCGTTGTTATTATCATGATCATTATTATTATTGTCATTATAATCATGATCATAGTCATCATTATTATTATTGCCATTGTAATCATCAATATGAGTATTATTATTAATGATAATTTTCTTATTTTTTCCTCTACTATCAATATTTTTTTATTATTATCATTATCATAGTCATTATTATTATTGATATTGAAATAATCATTATGAGTATTATTATTAATGATGTTATTCATATTATTACCATTATTTTTTATTATATTTTTTTATATAATTACTATTATCATTATTATATATTATTATTATATGTTATTATTATTATTATCGTTATTATTATTATTATCATAATTGTTATTAATATTATAATTGTTATTATTATCATTATTATTATTATTGCTATCACTTCCCTTGTTATTATTTTTAATATTATTATTATTATTGTTATTATTATTATTATTATTATTTTTGTTGTTGTTATTTTTATTTTTTATTTTATTACCACTATTATCACTGTTATTATTATTGTAATTAACATAATCATCATTATCATTACCATTTATATATACAATTATTTTTAATGTAGTTATTTTTGTCGTTGCTGTTTCTTATTATTATAATTATCATTTTATTATTATTACTATTATTATTATTATTTTATTATTTGTATTAATATTATCATTATTATTATCATAATCATTATCATTATTATAGTTATCTTTTTAATTGTAATTAGTATTACTTTCATTATTGTTATTGCTATAATTATAATCATTATCATTATTATTGTTGTTATGATTATAACTATATTCATTATTATTATTATAATTATTAATATAATTATCATTATAATTTTATTATCATTATTACTTATATTATTAATTTTATTTCTATTATTATTATTATCATTATTACCATTATTATAACTGTTATTATTAGTAGTAGTATAACTATAATTATTATTATTATATTTATTATTATTATTATCATTATCATTATTATTTTTATTATTATCATTATTATAGCTTTTATTATTATAATTATTATTAATATAACTATTATTATTAGCCTTATTATAATTATTATTATAGATTTTTTGATTATTATTATAATCATTATCACTATTGTAATTATATTAAATTTTATCATGATTGTTATTATCTGTATTATTATTTTTAATGTTATGTTTTTATTTTTTTAAATTTTAGGGTGATCATTATTGTTATTTTCGATATTCTTATTATTGTTATTATTGTTATTTTTTTTAATTTTAATTTTAATGTTATTATTATCATTATTATTATTATCATTGATATTGTTATTATCATTTTTCCTATTACCATGACTTTTATTTTTGCTGTTTTCATTATCATTTTATTATTATCATTATTTTATTATTGTTTTTATCCTTATTATTATTATTATTATCATTATTATTATCACTATTATTATTATTGTTATTAGTATTATTTTCCTTGTCATCATATTTATTTATCTCATTATCAGAAGCAATTTTGCCCGTTATAGCAAGTAAGGAAAAGCAGCTCCCACACTGCAATATTGCTTGCAAAAGCCGAGAGAAAAATAGGTCTCGGCAAGTCCGATGCTGTTTTGTACACACGATTAAAATCATCTCTACGGGATTTTTTCGCCAGTTTTCACTTACTCGCCTTCCACTATGCCCCTTCTATTTTCCATGTAAAATAATTAACATCATCATCATCATCATTCTTATTATGATTATTATCCTAATTACTGTCATTATTGTTATTATTGCTGCCGTTGTTTTTATTCTTCTTATTCATACCCTATTCCTGTTATTAGTAGTATCACTTTTTATTATAATTATTGTTGTTGTTATTATTATTATTATTATTATTATTATTATTAACATTTTCATTATTACTATTATCATTATTATTATTATCATTATCATTATTATATTAATTTCATTCATATTAGTAGTAGTAGTAGTAGTATTTCCTCTGATATAAGGATGATAAAAATAGTAATTATTACTATTATTACAATTAATTTTCTCATTATTGTTGTCATCATGGTTATTATTTTTGATGGTTTCAACAAAATTTTTATTAGAATCATTATTATTATTATTATTATTATTATTATTATTATTATCATCATCATCATCATTATTGTTACTATTATTATTATCCTTGTATTTATTATTATTATCATCACTTATATAAGGGTGGTAAAAATGTAATTATTATTATTTTTACAATACATTTCTTATTATCATCATCATTATTATTATTATTATTATTATCATTAACATTATTATTGTCATCATCATTATTAAGTTAATTTTATTTTCAATTTTTATTGTTTTTTTCATCATTGTTTTTATTATTATTGATGTTAT
>NC_061819.1:30949965-30952465 GCF_019202785.1 Penaeus chinensis | reverse complement strand
GCGCCGCACGCCTTCTCAGCTGTTACGACGACAATTAATGTATAGTGTCACGTAAACATGTAAAAGACAATAGATATGTATCATTGTCATTATATCCTTGAGATTCACTCCAATATAAATTTTATTTCATTATTACAATGGTTTATGAATACAGGGTCTTTTAAGATATAAATATTAGTTCAACATATGTCTGAAACTGGAAATGTGTCGAAAGTGCGGCAAACTCTACGAGAATCTTGGAGTCGTAGACTTTTTAGAACAGTCCTTAAGTTTGTCAAAAAAAATCTACGACCTTTCGCGAATACCGCCCCTCACGCCCCACACAATACACGATTCTTCTTTTCTTTTATATACCATTTTCTTTGATTACTGATGTAGCGAAAATGAGCAGTTGCAGCTGGGTTTAAAGTCTCTGATTGCCATAAAGATCAACGGAGAAGGTCAACTGTCTAAGTTGATCTTCTTAGAATTTTATCACTATGTGTAGATTACATCGAGTTTATATATATATATATATATTTTTTTTTTTCTAAGCAATGCTACAATAAAATATAGCAAATGTCAAGCGTTGTTGGCAATGGTTAGTTAATAATGCTATTCATGATATCAGTGTGTGAATAAAAGGTAAAGTGGTATGAACATATATATACACAGCTGTTTTACAGATATAAATATATATATATATATATATATATATATATATATATATATATATATATATTATATATGTATATCACACATGCAGAAGGACCAAGCTATGTGTCTCCAAGGCCTTGATACTGCAGTTTTGCTGTATGATAGCGGAACCTCAACGGTAACTAGTGCCTTTCAGTCCCGTCTTGATGCCTTTTGTATCAAGTCCCAACACCAGATCATGGGGTACAGTTAGCAGGACCATATGTCAAACCGTCAGCTACACCGTGAGACTGGCATGGGATCAGTTACTTGCATAATCTGGGACCGCCTGTTGCTGTTGGTTATGGTGTTGCCAATATTATCATTGATTTTCATTATAATTATTACTATCATTATCCTTGTTGTTACTATTATCCATATTACTGTTACTATTAATATTATTTTGATTATTATTATTATCATTATTATAGTAATTATTATTATTGTTATCTTATCATTACCATCATTATCATTATTATCATAAGTATTATAAGTAATATTTTCATTATCATGATAATAATAATTATTATTATTATCATCATCAACATTATCATGATTATTATCAACATCATTATCATTATTATTATCAATATTATCATCAATAGTATTATTACAATCGTTATTGATATTATCATTTTTCATATTATCATCGTCATTACCATTATTATTATTATTATCATTATTATTATTATTATCATTATCATTATTATCATTATTATTATTATTATCATTATCATTATTATCATCATTATTATCATAACTATGGTTATTATTATTACTATGATTATTATCATTATTATCATAATCTTATTGTTATTATTATTATCATTATTATCAAAATCTTATTGTTATTATCATTATCATTATTATCATCATTATTATCAATACTGTGGTTATTATAATTATCATTATTATTATTTTTTGTTATTATTGTTATTATTATTATCATTATTATTATTATTATCATTATTATTATTATTATTGTTATTATTATTATTATTATTATCATTATAATAATAATAGTAATAATAATAATAACAATAATATAATTATTGTTATTATTATTATCCTAATTATCATTATCATTATTATTATTAATGCCATTATCAAACTTATCATCATTATTTTTATTATCACCATTATTATCATAAGTATTATCATCATTATTAGTATCAATGTTATTATTACTATCATTATTGTTATTATCATTTTTCATATTATCATTGTCATTATCTTTATTATTATTATTATTATTATTATTATCATAATCTTTATTATTGTTATTATTGTTATTGTTATTATTATCTTTAATATCATTAATCGATTGTTGTCATTTTTATCAAAACTATTATCATTACTATTATTATTTTGATTATTATTGTTATAGTAACTATAATTATTATAATTATTTTTTTCTTCATATTATCATTGCGCTTATTATCATGATTATCGTTATTAATTTATCGTTATTGTTATTCTCATTATTATTATTATCATTATTATCATTAATATTATTATTACTATCATTAATGGTATTATCATTTTTCATATCATCATTTTTATTATTATTATCATTATTATCATAATATTCATCATTATTATTGTCGTTATTATTATTATTATCTTTATTATTATTATCATTATCGTTAATATTATTATTATCTTTATTATTATTATTATCTTTGTTATTAGTATTAGCTTTATTATAATTAATATTATAGTTATCATATTATCTTTATTAATGCATTGTTGAGACTCCTCTGCCAGATCCACCCATCAGCGAGGATCCACCATCCCTGACCGAAATCAAGGGGGTGATCTCCAA
>NC_061819.1:30917465-30922465 GCF_019202785.1 Penaeus chinensis | reverse complement strand
CCCTGGCTAACTGCACAGGCGTGGGCAAGATGTGGTACATTTTATGCATGGTCATAACATTACATAGTGTTACCATTGAATTTTAGCCTATAACATTGCTATGAGTACTTTATCAGTTTAAGGAAAGGAACAATTGCACAGTCCTTTATCCACTCATCTACCACGCCGGCATATAGCTTGGGCGTGGGAAAGCATTAATACATTTTATATTCGGTTATGTGATACCACATTCCAAATTCAGGATACAACATAAGTATATCTTCTAGGACATCAGATGATATGAAGTAGTTACATAGTTCTCCGTACCTCATGCTAGGTGGCCTGAAAGGCTGTATCACATGGCACTCTGAGATATAATGTACAAGTGTTCGCTTATATTCTTCATTACACAGTTTACACATAGTTTCTTCGACATTACAAACTGTACTGACCTGCCAATACAATCTATATCCAAGCCTGATTCTTGCAGTCACAACATCACACTGTCTTGTTCTTGTTTTATATAAACCATAGATGAATGAATCTTCCCTAAAACGATTATAGTGCTTTATGCTACAGCTTTCAGGGCGTTGAGAATTAATAAACTCAGTCAACTCCTCTCGGAAGGAAGCTTTAATGATGTATAAAATCCTAGAAAGAGGTATCCCAAGATTTATGTCCACACTTTGTTTGTCACATGCTGACTTTGCTAGGCATTCAGCATGATCATGGCCATGAGTATTCCTGCCAACTCGGTTTGCATAGTGCTAGCCCAGGCATGAACCCTCCTACAATCCTGGTTCTTCACAATATTGTTTTTATATGCAACAAAAGCGCATCCTGCTCTGCTCCCAGACTGCAAGGATCCGTCAGTGTAGCATTCATATGCATTGGAAAGAGTGTCTAGATGCTCATTTATACTTGCAAGTGCATACTGTTTAAGTATAGCAGGGGGGGGCACTGTTTTTTTTGGGGGGAGTCGTATAATATACACTTAGCTCCGACATTTTCCACGGTGGTACAGAACGTCCATGTAGGGTCTTAGGTATGGGTATGTTCAGCTGAGCTAAGTGTTTACATGTCACTTGTAACCATGGATTTGAGTATGAATCGGTGTTGTTATTCAAAGTTAGCTCTTCTATTCTGTGTTTTAGTTGTCTTTGGAACTCTGTGCAATGGAGGGGTTCTCTAATTGATTTGACACTAAATGTGGTATTTATGTATAATATTCTTTCATAAACAGAAGGCAAATTAAGTTCTGTTCTCATATTCACAATCCTTGTTGTTCTAGGGGCACCAAGAATGATCCTCATGGCTTCATTTTGTACACTTTCTAGACTAGTCAACTCTGATTCCTTGAACAATACTAGGTGCAATGAATGGTAATCTTTGACCGACCTTATGTATGACAAGTAAAAGAGTCTCGTAATATTGACATTAATACCATGGTCTTTGCCGACAAGTGTCTTAAGTGGCTTCAGCCGCTCCCACAGCCTTTTCTTCAGGTTTCTAATGAACTCTAAATCATTAACAGTCACCCCAAGGTATTTGTATTGATGGCAGAGATCTAGCTCAATGTCATTTATATGAAACCTTGGCAGAGGGATCGTCTGTGGGTTAAGTGCCTTTGTTTTTTCAGATGAGATTATAAAGCCACACTCAGTAGCCCTTGCAGAAAGTATATCTAGAATCTTTTGCATCTTCTCCTCGGATGAGGATTTAATACAAATGTCATTGGCATAGCAAATAATGGAGTCATTGCCTGCAAGTGGTATATCGCCCAGTAATCTATGCCTTCTGTTTATGAAAGAATATTATACATAAATACCACATTTAGTGTCAAATAGCATGGGACTAAGTATGCCTCCCTGAGGTGTGCCGAGTTCAAATACTTTTGTATGAGTACTCTTAATGCCCCTGAAGAGAACCTGAGCCGATCGATTCGACAGATACATTAGAATCCATGTCAACAGTTTTCCCTGAATACCAAAGCTAGCTAGTTGCTCAAGGATAATTTCCCTGTTTGCAATATCAAAAGCAGATTTAAGATCAAGAAATGCGGTTTGCATGCCTGGGTTTGAGTTTGTTAAGTACTCTGCAAAATAGTGCTGACTACTACGCCCTGGGAGAAATCCATACAGTCTGGGGGATAACTTAGCATTTATGCGATACATGAGCCTGTTCAGAATTATTCTCTCAAGTACTTTGCACAGACAGGAGATCAAGGAAATGGGTCTGTATTTATCAGTATTGGGTTTGGGTATAGGAATGATTAAGCTTTTAGTCCAGGAGCTTGGGAGGATTCCTTGTGGTAGGCTGAGTCTATACAAATGTAAAAGTGGGCTGCCTGGTACCTGAGCAATGTGGCGAAGGACGCTGTAAGTAATGCCATCCTCGCCAGGGGCGGTTGCCTTACCTTTCAGAAGGGCATTGCTCAGTTCCCACTCGGTTATTTCGACAAAATCGGAGGGGTCAATAGCAGCACATGCTATTACTATATTGAAATGTCTATCTATTTTCGACTTGTTGAGCTGATTTTTTATCCCTTGTGGAAGTGAGTGTACTTGAGAATTTCCTGCCCACTGCTCTAGCAGCATATTAGCCTGTTCCTGTGGACTGTGGAACTGCGGTGTTGTGAGGGCTTTACCTGTCAGTCTATTAATTTTTCTTCATACGTCAGCTATAGAAGTTTGACTATTGATACTTTGTAGGAATTGTTCCCAGTATTTACTACGAATCTGAGTTTTTAATTCTCTGAATTCCTTGGTGGCTTTCAGAAACTGCAGAAGATTATCTGTCATCTTATTATCTTTATAGCAATTAGCAAGCTCCTGAACCCGTTTATATTCCTTGGCCAGAATTGGGTCATTGATCCACCTCGGTGCATGGGAGGTCTGGGGCCTCTTTTTCTTTGAGAGTTCTCGTGAATAGACCCATGTGTCATAGTAGTCAGTGACAACTTTGATTAGATCCTTAGAGAATTTCTCAACAGCTGTTACTTCATAGGTGTTATACCAGTCATAGACTCGTGCCTTGAGGTGATGCTCCAGGCCTGGTGGGATAATTATTCGGAGCCTAGGTGATCTAGTGGCTGAATTGCTGTCTACAGTATAATCTGTTTGTATTGCAAAGTGGTCACTAACTAACTCTCGCACCAGTGAAGTACAGACATTACCATGAACTAAATTTTTGCCAAATACATAGGCCTAATCTGCCACCTCCCAAATGAGTCTCTGCTTGTATGTCATATACTGTCAGTGATCTACTATTGATAAAATGTTTGAATTCTTCCCCATTACTATTACGTTGGTTGTCTCCAAAGTGTGGATGCCTTGCATTGAAGTCGCCCATACATAACGTGCTTTGGTTGTGAAAATTGGGGAGAGAACTAGCCAGAAATTTGGAGTATCTGGCATATATATTAGACAGTGAAAAATAGCCAGTGGCAGTCTGAATTTTTAAATTATGAAATTGAACATCAGTGTTCTCGGATTTTTTAACTAATTTATGCGGCAGTGTTACCTTCACATATGTCAATAATCCAGTCATGGCTGTATTCACATATGAATAATATCCCTGAATTGCAGGTGCTATTTTCATCTTAGCAGCAGCAGCAATAGGTTCTTGCACGCAAATAACATCAGTATTATATTTACGGATATAAAACTCTAGGTCATTCAGCCTAGGCTTTATACTACGCATATTCCATGATATAAATTTGATTGTGCTTTATCCATAAGTGAGTAGTGCTCTATTAGGCAATTTTTTCCATGTCCTGACTGAGCATCGTTATTTCATTAATTAAGTTATTGTTTTCTTCTTTCAGAGCTTTCATTTCCTTTAAACGTTCAAGCACATTTATTTCGCCTTGGTCAGCTGGCGTGACGTCACCTCTGTCACATGGTTGTGCGGGGGATTCCCCTGCCTGGCCTGCGGTCATCCCTGCCTGAGGGTGAGGGAACTGTTCAGTGAACAGGTCTCACACCTGTAGAATTAGACCGGGATCACTCGTCGAGTGACTTCCCGGTCGGAACCTCCGTCGCTCTGCACTACATTACCAAGATAAGTGAAGCTATTCAAGACCTCAATGTTTTCGCCACAGGCATGCACAGACTGAACATCAACATTCAACAAGTCCCCAAATACCTGAACTTTAGTCTTTGTCCAGTTGACCAAGAGTTCCAATGGCTTCGCCTCCTCATGCATCGCCTAGAGAGCTATTCCTAGGACCTTCAATGTGTCTGCTAGAATCACTGATTGATGCCCCACAGGAACTACAGTCAATGACACGGCTAAGTATCCAGTCCATACAAGTATTGAAAAGGAATGGGGCAGGACACATCCTAGTCTCACCCCAGCAGACACCGGGAAAAGGCAGAGATACCTCCGACCCACACTTGACAACACTCTCGGTATCTGTATACAGTCCAGACAACAAACCAATAATTCCAGGGGGGAACCCACGGAGACCCAGTAGGCTCCAAAGACTCTCCCGGTGTACTGAGTCGAAAGCGTTCTTGAGATCAACATAAGCTGCAAGCATACCTTGTTGAAACTCGAGTCGGCGATCCACAAGAACACGAAGTGCTAAGTCACGGTCTACAGTTGGCTTCTTGAATATAAAACCAGACTGCTCAGGACTCTGTGCTCGTAAAAGGTGGTCGCGCACTCGCTCCAAAGGCAGATGAGCGAGGACCTTGCCTGGTACGCTGAGCAGTGTAATACCTCTGTAGTTGCCACAGTCCCTTTGCTCCCCTTTTCCAGTCAGGAGGAATGGTACCAGTCTCCCAAATGGCAGACAGTACTGCATAGCAAGCCACAGATCATGGTTTCTCCACCCGCCTCCAACAACTCTGCAGCAATCACAATGATACCAGTAGCCTTTCCACTCTTCAGCCTAGAGATCACCCTTCTCACCTCTTCGATGAAAGGTGGTGCCTCACTGATTGGTGGATCAGCCACTAGTGACTGTGTGCCAGCTAACGGGAGTTGTGAAGACGGGCGATCACCCTATACAGTTG
>NC_061819.1:30869965-30877465 GCF_019202785.1 Penaeus chinensis | reverse complement strand
TACCGCTTGAATATGACAGCAGAAACCACGTACCGTACTAGCCTTTTGGAAAGAACTACCAAGGAAAAATCAGCATCGCTATAAAATAGTAATATAAGGAATGCAATGAGTAATGTCATTTATAATAATAATAATGATAACTAATTTCCCATTTAAACTACACACCTTCACTTCCTTATTCTCTTCCCTCCCTCTCTCATTCTCCTTTTTTCTCTGAGCCACCTCTTCCATCCCCTCCCCTCTCCCTTTGCAGATCCCCTTTTCCTCCTTCAACCCCCTCCATCCCCCTTTTGTTTCGCCTTCCCCACCCCCCTTTTTTCTTTAAACCTCCTTCCTCTCACTATCTCTCCATCTTTCTTTTCCCTCTTCCATTCCCGTTCGCTTCCTATTTTCCTTCTTAATCTTCCTTTTCGGGTAGTCGTGCAAATAATGAAAGTGTATAAACTGATGATCTAAGTACTTCAGTGCAGTGTACTTGCCTTAGAGAAGAATGACTTATAATAAAAAAAGATAATATTAACAGTAATGCTAATATAGCAACAAAGATAACGACAACATAAATAATATTATGTAAAACTAGATTTATTGAAAGTGAGACAACAGTTTCGGAATCCACCTGGATTCCCCCTTTGGTACGACGACTCTATGGCACGTTTCACATTCAATGAACGCGATAGAAAATGGGCACTGAGAAGTACAAAATGTATTGTTCTTTTAAATATAATGTGTTTTATTCAACCAAAATATACTTATCTCTCGTGGAAACGCGGGGTGCCGCCCGTAAGCAATGTGCGCTCACGTACGTGAGCTTAACTACGTACACGCTAAGATGTTTGCCATTCACCTGCCCAGTAATTTGTGTGAGGACACTATCTCACCAGCAGGATAGTGTCACGTATAATAAGTTGTACTTGTTTTTACAACACAACTGGATGGCGTCTGCTAGTGACGTCATAGTAGTGGTTTGCCATGTCGTCATTAGTGACGTCATAAACCGTGACAAGGCAGCCACTCACGGGTATCCATGTCGTCGGGCCATAAGCCAATACCCTGGCTAGGGGGCGTAGATACCCCCCCCCCCCCCAGGTACTTTGGAAGTACCAGCAGATCTGGTCTCGTCTCCTTACTGCTCGGAACCCGCAGCTATAGTTAACATAGGTCACGATCAGTACTATGGAATTCACCACTGTTTATGTCTGAATCCTTAGTGACTGGTGCAAGGGTACTGAACTTGTAGCTAGGTACTAAGACGAAAATAAACAGGCAAGCAGCGTATGGGTGTGTCTCATTTCCCTCGGCTAATTAGTGATGAAATGTTCATTGTAAAGTACTGTGGATATAAAGTACTCATGTATTACTGAAGATAATTAGCTACGTTTAGGTATAAATGAAGTATAGTTCCAATCCAATCGATTTACATATCAATATTAACAGAACTTGTTTCTTTTCTCGTATGCGAGTGCCGTGATCTGGGCTCCCCCGCTCATCCCGCTTTGGCCGCTACTACGTACATGCCCGGTGTACGATGGATTTTAAACTTTTAATTTAAATCTTTGTTTCTAGCGTATTTTTAAAATTTCTTTTAGAAAATATTTTATTTTACTTTTCTAACGTTTTACGTAATTTTTCGTGTAATTTGAATTAAATAATTTTAGTTATATGCTTTTACTATTCATTAATTTTATAGGAATCACTGAGACAATTGACTACTATAATGCCGGCGTAATGTAATGATACAATTATGAATACGTGATATATTGTAACATTGATAACATTATAAAGTTGATTGTTTAAAGTTAGGATGATAAAGCTTGATTGTCAATGATATACCGGATTTATTCATGTTCTTCTTTTTTTTTTTTTTTTTCATTTATGCATGTATTGTATGAGATTTCGGGATACTGCTTTTCCTTGTACCCGTAGCTTGTGATGTGCTGGTGTCTACTTCGTGATATTGTGATACTGTGGTGTTGAAAATCAGCCCTGCCTTACACCTGGTTCCTGCGTGAACTATGACGGAAGCGACAGCGTATGGTAATGTATGACCAGTGAGAATTAGTGGCGTGAATGCGTACATCTTATTTTCTTCATTCAGCGAATGGAATTATTATGGTGAGTGATGCCCTGCCTCGGTGTAGCATATGGTGTTATGGTGTTGTGATGTGTAAACTGTTGTTTAGTGGCAACACCGTCACATTCGGTGATGTGTATTAAACTGCAGTGAAAAGTGATGCGTAAAGTGATATGTATAGTGACGTACGAATGTAAAGTGTAATCAGTTTCGTATATGCATGTATACTCGTGTCGTATGTCCTATACAGTGCCGGGTGTTAAGTTATCAGATGACTTAGTTTCTTGTGGTTGTGCTGTGCTGTTGAGCGAAGATTCTCGAGGAATAGTAAATACTTGTAACCGCTATCAGAGAAGTTCTCTTGTACGTATTTCTAAGAGGCTGATGGCTAAGACGAGGGCAGGCCAGAAAAGCGGTCAGAAGGGCAGTCGCGGTAATAATCCGGTCGAACTTAGTGTCGCTATTATGCCGGTCCACGGCGAACAGGGAAGTCACATGGCTTCCGAGGGAGAGTCCATGCAGACAGGTGATGGCAGTGTCTACAGGGTGCTGGTGTAGTGGAAATAGGGGTCCTTCAAGCACAATTAGAGGCTGTTCTACACAGAATAGATACCTCAGAAGAGCAGAATAGGTATCTACGAGAAGAGTTGCTGCAATTAAGAACTTCGCATGAGCCTTGCTCTGGAGCATCCACTCCCGAACTTTCTCGGGGGAACGCACCACCTCCCCAGTTAGTTATCGGGCCTTCGGGAGGGCCTGACTCCCGTGAGTCATGCCGTCCCAGGCCATAACCTAAGGCATATCATGCCTGCTTTCACTCTAAGGCAGTTACCCATGACCGCAGCTTCTAATCACACTTATCATCCTATTTATTTGGGACGTAAGGAGGTGCCAATATTCAAGGGGGATACACCAGCATCAATGCCCCTGGTTCGTAATCAGGAAGTAGAGGCCTGGATTAGTATCATTGAGGCTTTAGCAAGACCTACTACAAATGATACTTTTATTCGAGTAGCCAAAGCTAGGGCCAAGGGATATGCACAGTATTTGTTACTATCTCCGGTGTTTGAGTTGATTACTTTCGGGACAGAGTAGAATGATCCCTGGTCAGACGCCTCTTGACTATTATCAGCAGGTCGAAATGGCAGTATACCAAGGTGTGAGGGATTATCCTCACGAGATATATGATGCTGAGGGACTGATTAGGAGGACTGACAAGGCTGGCTTGCCTGAGATGTTGCAGTGCCAGCTTTCTTTGCAAACGTTTTCCTCCGCACGAGCCATGGCTGAGCGGGTCCAGTGTGCCTGGACTGACTGGGCAGACCTGCATATGTCTCTTCCCCTCGCAACTCGTCATGTTGGCGGTCAGGCATCTTAGTCTGTGGTTTCTCCATCTTCTACCTTTACCCACCTACTGCACGTCCCTTACCTGCTGAATGTATCCCTGGTCTCGAGTTTTACTCTGATAACCCTTTTTCTGTTCAGGCTACTCAGGCAACGCAAACAGGTTCTCCAGGAAATTGCCATACTTTTGATAATGAAAGGGGCCAGCCGAATTCTCCTTGGCAACATAAATTTCAGGCAGTGCGCCCTAAGAAGTGGTGTACTTAACATAGAGTTAGCAGTCAATACATCGGAGTGTATGAGGGGTCAGGGTTTGTGTTATGTCTGTGATGAACAGGGTCATTTCACGGTGGCATGTCCCTTATAGTAGATGGGTATATGTTGCATCTAATATCTGTGGGTTGTGAAATGAAGTGAGTTATGACAATGAAGTGAGTTGTGGGTGCCACGTTGTGATGCCAGTGCATACGTATTGTGATGACATTATTATCGTACGTAGTTAGTGATAATTATGTGATTATATATTATACTCTTCCTTTTGTGTGATATGTTCTACCATGTGAAATATAGAACATTATGTTTAGTTTATATTATATGTAGCATATCACCTATATGAAAGAGTGAGAATCTCTGTATGTTATAGAGTACAACATTTTAGTTTGTCTCTGTAGTAACACGTCTGGCAGTAGACAGTCGCAGACGGAGCCTGGCGTGTGGGGCAGAGGAACAGGAAGAGTTCCGTATTTATTTTGTCAGAGCTGATCTCCAATGAACCTACTTTAGATTTCATCGGTGTTTTCTTCACCCTCAATTATCATGGAGAAACACCAAGCAAACGCAGAAGACGAACAATATCTTGTCTGGTGTCTTATCTCTTTGGGGAGTGACTGTGTGGGTGTGAGTGCCCACAGGTATGGCTGGGTGTTGGAGGCTGAAGTTGGAGTTCTACGGGGGAGCCGGTAGGCTCCCCAGTCGGCTTCTTCTTCTTCTTAATGGTTTGCGAAGTTCTAGCTTCGCCCGGGCCTTCTAAATATGGCCCGGCCTTTGTCAGCTTTTTATGGCTGTCTCATTTATTTGTCTGACACTCGCTTACCGTGGCGGCGGGATTGCCAGCAGGCGCTCTTGCCGCCATGGTGTAAGCATATCGCACAGCCTCTTTACCAGCACGGTGGCTGTTGTGGGCGGTCCCTGTCTCAGGAATTGTGTATGGTCACAATTTTCTAAGTAGTAGACTAGTGTGGCGTTCGGCTCGCCGCGGTGCTTGCAGCACCTTTCATCGCGTTCGATTGTTGGGATAATCTGCCATGCACAGTGGTAACCTAGGCGCATTCTGTGAAGAATGACTTCGGTACCTCTGTTGCTTACTTCAGAGAGTGCCAGTGGTTCATAGCCTGTTGCGTCTGATTACCAGCTGGCCGAGGGGGAGGTTCTCGTTTCCTCTCTGTGGAGCTGCCGTAGGAAGGTACAACCGACCAAGGCACACTTCTCCTTAAGTAATTTTCGGCTCGGTTTTATCGTCATGGGATTTGGGGATTTGGGGGTATACCCCTGCCAGCGACGGCTAGTCTGTCAGCAAGCTCGTTCCTTCTGATGCCGATGTGGCTTGAGACCCAGTTGATGATAATTCTTCTACCCTGAGCAAGAATTCTCTGCGCCATTGTGAGAATCGTGGTCAGTAGGTAGATGTTGTCTGTGGGTGAGCTGTGCTGTAGACAGTCAATGGCTGCCCTGGAGTCTGTGTGTATGACCACGTGTCCTTCCCTTAGGGACGCGTGGCCTAGGGCTCCCATGATTGCAACTGCCTCTGCCTGTAGCCAGGAGGCGTTGTCTGTTACCCTCATGGATCGCGTGGCATCCCTTGCTGCAAAGCCGGCGCCTGCAGTGTGGCTCAAGGGATCGACCGATCCATCCGTGTAGTATGTTCTACTACCCGGAGGAGTGATGGCTGCAATGACCCTCTGGGCTTTTGCCTTTAGGCTAGGCTTGAGGTAAAGGCTCTTTTTCATTGACAGGCTAATTATGTTGAACTCTATCAGGCTCAGTGCCCACGGCGGGGCTTTGGCAAAGTCGGGGTGGGGGGAGTCCATGCCCTTAGCAAGAAGCTGATACCAGTCGGCTAAGGACTGGGAAGTCCTTGAGTGCTGCTGCTGTGGTCTTGCTCTGCTGGAGGATCGGGGATTGCTAGGTGGAGTCAATTTCTCAATCAAGTATACTGGGAAAAAAAGTTTGGGCTGTGTGTCTGTACCTTCAGTTGCTAAAATTGCTAAAAAAAAAAAGGAAGAGCAACCCAGACTTTCCACATAGTTCATGTGGTTCATACTGAGCTGATTGGGCCTCAGTCGGGACAATTTGTTAGTGCGGCCGTTGCTAGGGGCCTCCCAGAGTCTAAATGATAATGATAATGATAATAATAATAATAGTAATAATAACAATAATGATAAAACAATACTAATCATAATAATAGTAAAAGCAATAAGGACAATTATAATGGTTATGATAACGATAATGATAATATCAATAATGATAATAATAACAATAATTATAACAACGATAATAATAATAATAATAATAACAATAATAATAAGTTTAATAGTAGTAGTAGTAGTAGTAATGATAATGATAATAATAATAATAAAAATAATAATAATGACAATAATAATAATAATAATAATAATGATAATGATAATAATAATAATGATAATAGTGATAATGATGATGATAGTAATAATAATAATTGTGATAATAACAATGATAATAATTATAAAATAATAATGATAATAATAATAATGTTGATAACATAATGCAAATGGTAATAATGACAGTAATAATAATGACAACAATAATGGTGATAATGTTGATGACAAGAATAATAATGATAGTCGTAATAACGATAACCATAATAATAAGAAAATTAATGATGATAATCAAAATTATTATAATAATGACAACTATAATAATAATGGTAATGACATCATTATAAATAGCAATGATTATACTGATCATACTGATAGTACTGATGACAGTAGTAATAATGATTATTATACCATTGATAATGATAATGTTAATAACATCAATAGAAATGATAATGATAATGAAAAAATAGTAATAATGATAATTATTATTATTATTATTATTATTATTATCATTATTATTATTATTATTATTATTATTATTATATCATTATCAATATTATTATTATTATCAATATTATTATTATTACTATTATTATTATCATTTTTATTATTAAAAGTATTATCATTATTATTATAATTATTATTATCATTATCTTCATCACTATTATTATTATCCTTATTATCTTTTTTTATCATTATTACTGTTATTATTATTGATGTGGATAATGGTGATGATGGCGGTTAATGATTAATAATTATAAAAATAATAATGATAATAATAATGACAATAATAATACTTGTAATGATAATAATTATAATGTTAATAATGATCATACTAATAATAATAATAACGATAACGAAAACGAGAACGAGAACGAGAACATCAATAATATAACAATATTGATATTGCAATAATAATGATAACAATAATAATGATGATAGAGATAATGATACTAATGGTAATGATGATAATGATGATAATGATGATGATCATCAGCTTCAACATCTTCATCGTAATCATTATTATATTGTTACTACTATAATTATTATTGTTATTGTTATTGTTGTTGGTGTTATTGTTATTCTTATTATTAATATTATCATCATTATCATCATCACTATTATTATTCCTATTATTAGTAGTATAATTGTTACTTTGCGTTTTATTGTTATTTGTATTATTAACATTATTTTTTCTTTATCATTATGTAAAATCGTGGAATAACGGTAATAAACTATACAGATAATACTACTATTGATATGAAAACCATAATGATACTTACAGTACGAATGATAATGATGGCGATCATTAAGAAAGTCACTAGAGAGCACAGTACACAGAAATAGTTGTCAAAATATGTACCACACATTTCTTAGAGGGAATGGAATTCAATGAAATCATAAACATTTCAATTAGATCCTAGGTATGTGCACCGATCTGGCTCTACACCA